>NC_073381.1:15895270-16195270 GCF_028641065.1 Leucoraja erinaceus
GCAGGCTTGTTTCTCTGCAGTAGAGATTTACCAATGTGGTACTGGTGACAGGAAAATCCTTAGCAGCTCGTGAAGATGATTTTAAGCCCTGCTGTTAAATCTCATGGGTTAATAAAAATCTGATACAGTGGCAGATGCCTGAGGGCCTGAAATTAGGACCAAGTAGAAACAGGGGAAGATTCTTGTTCAGCAAGTTAGAAACTGGACAGTATCATCTGGAAAGGAACTGAAAGGAGCAGGAGGAGAGAGGGACTAAATGTATAGCCTTTCCTCAGAGCTGGCGCAGACACAATGGACTGAATGGCCTCAATTTCACGACAGTTCCTCCCCAGGTTCCGGCAGGTTTCTGTTCCTGAGAACTGTTCGTAATCTGAATTGGTTGTGGAAGTCCAGAACAAGGGGTCACAGTTTAAGGATAAGGGGGAAGTCTTTTAGGACTGAGATGAGAAAAACATTTTTTACACAGAGGGTGGTGAATCTGTGGAATTCTCTGCCACAGAAGGTAGTTGAGGCCAGTTCATTGGCTATATTTAAGAGGGAGTTAGATGTGGCCCTTGTGGCTAAAGGGATCGGGGGTATGGAGAGAAGGCAGGTACAGGATACTGAGTTGGATGATCATATTGAATGGCGGTGCAGGCTCGAAGGGCCGAATGGCCTACTCCTGCACCTAATTTCTATGTTTCTATGAATGGTTCGCATCGGACATATACGGCCTCCCGGCAATTTAATTTAAATAAAAACATGTCATTTTGCGAGTGCATTTAATCAAACCATTCAAAGGTTGCTGCAAATAGAAATCCCACATGGCAGAAGATGCCTGCAGCCCCACAGCAGGCGGCAATTCCATCCAGTCAGTGTCCCAAACGCTCGTCGATATGTATGGGTGTACATAGGTCAGGCAGTCATTACTAGGAGGGGGGGGGGGACGACTTGGAGGTTAAAATGTGTGAGTTTAGTGAACAGCGGGTAGATGGATGGAGATCTGGAATCACCTTCTTGAAGCAGTTATGTTATCAGAATGAACTCAAGGCTGATGGTGGTCTCTGCCTAATATTGGACATTAGTTCCACCTCCCATTAAGCTTTGTGCTGGATGGCTGCAGCACACCTGGAACTCCTTAAGCACAGATGTGGTGGGGTGACCTAATAAATGGTTTTGTCATCATCGAGCAGATTTGACAGGATAAACGTGGAAAAGTTGTGAGGGAGACCCGAGGCAAAGGTCATCAGAATAAGATGTATGAGTTACTTTGGAGGAAATTCATTTATGCATAGACTGGAGATGGTGAAACACCAGAAAAGATGCATTTATGAGGCAACTGGAGAGGCACAGCTTGAGAATAAAGGAAGAGAAAGATTCATGGACAGGATGAGGTGGAGCAGGGAGAGGCTGGTGACGGGTGCAAACAGTCAGATAGACCATATAATGGACCATCCATGTAGTCAAATTTAATGCATTCAAAAATGAATGTCTGACAAGTACATTGGTAAAATAATATTTGACTTTTCTTCTAACACTATCTGAATCACCCCAGCCCACTCTGACTCCAACCCACTGTCTGTTCCACCAGCTCCACTTCCTCACTCTTCTCCACCCCGCCTCAAGGGCCTGTCCCACTTTCACCACCTAATCACGACCTCTGCCGAGTTTGCCCTTGACTCGTACTCGCAGCATGGTCGTCACGAGGTCGTAGCAGGCCGTGATGCTAGTCGTGGGTACTCGTGGCATCAAGTAGGTCGGGGTGTTTTTTCGAGCATGATGAAAAATGTTCACGAGTAAAAATGGTTGTGAATTAGGTCGTGAAGGTGGGACAGGCCCTTGACTCTCCCCACTCTGACGACCACCCCCCTTCACTGCCTGCCTGACTTGTCCCACTCCACTTTATTTTCCCATTCTCTGCCTGCCTCCTCCCACTCTAGCGACACTACCTCTGTGCCTGACTCCACTCTCTCCCTCTCCCTCTCCCTCTCCCTCTCCCTCTCTCCCTCTCTCCCTCTCCCTCTCTCTCCCTCTCTCCCTCCCTCTCCCTCTCCCTCTCTCCCTCTCTCCTCCCTCCCTCTCCCTCCCTCTCCCTCCCCCCTCCCTCTCCCTCTCCCCCTCCCCCCCCTCTCACTCTCCCTTTCTGTCTCCCTCTCCCTCTCCCTCTCCCTCTCCCTCTCCCCTTATTACTAATAATCCTCCCTCTCCCTCTCCCTCTCCCTCTCTCCATCTATCTGTCTCTGTCTGAGTTGGATGATCAGCCATGATCATATTGAATGGTGGTGCAGGCGCGAAGGGCTGAATGGCCTACTCCTGCACCTATTGTCTATGTTTCTATGTGTTTATGTCTATGTCCGTCTCTCTCTCGTTCTATTTTTAATTCCTCGGTTCATCATCTGCATGTGATAATTGGTGTGCCATTCTGGGAATGTGTCAAATGCAAGTGACGCCACAGAGCTTTGCAAATTAACGGCGAACCTTTCCCCAGTTACTAAAGAGCGAACTGGAGGAGCCAGTCGCACGCAGCCTGAGAGCAGTGGAGGAACTCCTGGAGAAATGTCACGTGAATGCCGATGAAGAATTGCTGAGGAGCTTGGAAAGTGACCGTAAAGATTTACAGGCAACTCTGGGGGATATGATGGAAGTTTGTTCGTGCAGGACTGAAGCCCTGGTGTGTGCCATTGAAGCAGAGCAGGTAGGTTGCACATATTTTAGTAATACATCATTTTTAACCCATGAAATGAGACATTTGTACCATCGGAGTTGTTACTATGATGCAGAAGGCCAATCAGCCCATCACAGCAGGGGCTATCCTGTTGTTCTCTGTCCATTGTGGCCCAATCACCTCATTTCATCTCACATGTCCAACAGCATCTCTTTGTTTTTTTTTTGTTGTTGGCCATCTACCAATGTACAGCAGCAATTTACAGCCAGCAATTAACCTACCAGCATATATGAGGGATGTGGAAGGAAACCAGTGGAAAATCAAATGATCATGGAGACAGTGAGAAAACTACACCAGGTGCTCGAGGTCAGGATCAAACCCCAGTCATTGGAGCAAAACGTAACGTGCTGGAGTAACTCAGCGGATCAGGCAGTAGCTGTGGAGGGAATGAATAGGCGGGCCGAGACCTTCTTCACACTGGTTGAAGTAGGGGAGGGGGATATCTGCCTATCATTTTGCTCCACAGATGCTGCCTGACTCGCTGAGTTACTTCAGCACTTTGTGTTTTTGCTCCAGATTCCACCATCTGCAGTTCCTTGTGTTCCCAGTCAATGGAGTTGCGAGGCACCATCCTGCTGTCATACAAACATAGAAACATAGAAAATAGGTGCAGGAGTAGGCCATTCGGCCCTTCGAGCCTGCACTGCCATTCAATATGATCATGGCTGATCATCCAACTCAGTATCCCGTTCCTGCCTTCTCTCCATACCCCCTGATCCCTTTAGCCACAAGGGCCACATCTAACTCCCTCTTAAATATAGCAACCTGTCCTCCTGGAGTATGGCCTGATTTAAGAATGGCATTTTAGTTCATTATATTAAGCTGTCCGCAACATCCGGACAACCGCATGTGAAGTAAAGACTTAAAATACTGGAGTAACTCAGTGGATCAGGCAGCATGTCTGGTCAAAATGACATTTTGGTGACATTTTGGGTCGTAACCCATTTTCAGACTGAAAGTAGTACACCTATTATTTTTCTCCAGAGATACTGTCTGTCCCGCTGAGTTACTCCAGCATTTAGTGTCTCTATTCAGTATAAACCAGCATCTACACATATGAAAAGTAAAAACTGGAATTCTATCTCTCCCAAAGCCTGCGACTCTCTTGTAGACCGGAGAGGCTGCTGGAGGTTTGTTTGTTTCGAGGGATGTGAAGGTGATACAGGTGAATGAATTTCAGGTCCACTCAGCCATGATCCAAAGTGAACTGAGGAGCTTCGTTGAGGGACTTCATAGACTACTGCTTCTGCCACCGTTCATCTGCCTTGAAAATAATGGCCTGCTTTGTATTCAGAATTCCTTGTTCAACTTTGCCAATCGTAGAGAAGCAGTTGGTGAATTGTACTCATGAACTGCAGCTGTGTGTTAGTGAATATATTCAATTCCCTCTCTTCCATCAAAATACTATTTGTTTCTATCCACAGTAAATAGAGCATTAAAGGTGCAGCAGGCAGTGAAGAAAGCGAATTTCATAGCAAAAGGATTTGAGTATAGGAGCAGGGAGGTTCTACTGCAGTTGTACATGGTCTTGGTGAGACCACACCTGGAGTATTGCGTACAGTTTTGGTCTCCAAATCTGAGGAAGGACATTATTGCCATAGAGGGAGTGCAGAGAAGGTTCACCAGACTGATTCCTGCGATGTCAGGACTGTCTTATGAAGAAAGACTGGATAGACTTGGTTTATACTCTCTAGGATTTAGGAGAATGAGAGGGGATCTTATAGAAACTTACAAAATTCTTAAGGGGTTGGACAGGCTAGATGCAGGAAGATTGTTCCCGATGTTGGGGAAGTCCAGGACAAGGGGTCACAGCTTAAGGATAAGGGGGAAATCCTTTAAAATCGAGATGAGAAGAACTTTTTTCACACAGAGAGTGGTGAATCTCTGGAACTCTCTGCCACAGAGGGTAGTTGAGGCCAGTTGATTGGCTATATTTAAGAGGGAGTTAGATGTGGCCCTTGTGGCTAAGGGGGATCAGGGGTATGGAGAGAAGGCAGGAACAGGATACTGAGTTGGATGATCAGCCATGATCATATTGAATGGTGGTGCAGGCTCGAAGGGCCGAATGGCCTACTCCTGCACCTATTTTCTATGTTTCTATGTTTCTAAAGACGTAGCAGCTTGTTTTAAAATGCACTCCATGGTTTTTTTTTCATTTTAGCCGATTAACAGCTTTTTTGCCCTTTTCAATCGCAGGCTTTTTCTGCAGCTTCATTGTATAACTCTTGACAGAAAATGATTCCGATTTCTGTACTTATTTTCATCGTAGCTGAAGGTCAGAACATCATATCAGGAACTCCTGGCCACACTGGAACGGCTGTCCTGTCACATCGGGGAAAATGCGGTCACCCTGGAGGCCCTGCAGGCTGAGACTGCCCGTGACGTGCAAGCTCTCCAACACCACATACAGCAACACAAGGCAAGTTCTACTGTCAGCTGCAGCGGCCCCAGAAAATGGCTGTGTCCATGCAAACCATTCATCAGGTTAATGCTAATTGAAACTAAGCAGGACGACAGTGAAACTAGTACGACAATGAGGGTGGGGGAGGGACGGAGAGAGAGCAAATGCAACCGTTACTTAAAATTCGAGAAATCAAAATTCGTATTGCTGGGTTGTAAGCTGCCCGAGCGAAATATAAGGTGCTGTTCCTACAATTTGCGTGAGATTAGTTCATGTTTCTTTACAACATTAATTTTTACAACCTAATATCCTGCTTAGTTTCTGTGTTTGATCCCCTTCCTTATCACCTCTTCCACAGCCAACAATGGACCATTGTGGGCTCCACCTTTCCTTGGTCATCCATGGTGGCCTTGATTTGTTCTTTTCATATCTTTCATTCTTTTGTTCTGTGCACCTTTGCGTACCTCTAGTTTCTCTCTCCCCTGACTCTCAGTCTCAAGAGGGGTCCCAACCCCTAAACGTATCCTACTCCTTTCCTCCAGAGATGCTGCCTGGCCCGCTGAGTAGCTCCAGCATTTTGTGTCTATCTTCGGTGTAAAGCAGCGTCTGCAGTTCCTTCCTACACACTCTCTATATAGCTAATATGCTCTAACCCAGGCAGCATTCTGTTGAACCTCTTCTGCATCCTCTCCAAAGCCACTGCATCTTTCCTATAATGGGACGATCAGAACTGCTCACAATCCACCAAATGAGGCGGAACCAAAGTTTTATAAAGCTGCAATATGACAATGGCCTGACCAATGAAGGTTGAATAAGTTAGGTCTGTATTCTCTGGAGCGCAGAAGGTTAAGGGGGGACCTGATAGAGGTCTTTAAAATGATGAGAGGGATAGACAGAGTTGATGTGGACAAGTTTTTCCCTTTGAGAATAGGGAAGATTCAAACAAGAGGACATGACTTCAGAATTAAGGGACAGAAGTTTAGGGGTAATATGAGGGGGAACTTCTTTACTCAGAGAGTGGTAGCGGTGT
Organism: Leucoraja erinaceus; assembly: GCF_028641065.1. NCBI lineage: Eukaryota > Metazoa > Chordata > Chondrichthyes > Rajiformes > Rajidae > Leucoraja > Leucoraja erinaceus. The sequence continues at coordinate 15,901,406 of NC_073381.1, forward strand.
GGAATGAGCTTCCAGTGGAAGTGGTGGAGGAAGGTTCATTGGTATCATTTAAAAAATAAATTGGATAGGCATATGGATGAGAAGGGAATGGAGGGTTATGGTATGAGTGCAGGCAGGTGGGACTAAGGGGAAAAAAAAAAAATTTGTTCGGCACGGACTTGTAGGGCCGAGTTGGCCTGTTTCCGTGCTGTAATTGTTATATGGTTATATGGTTATAAGTCATGCAGAGAGAAAGCAAAATAAAAATAGCATATCAAAAAAGTCAATGAAATACGTCGTTTTAAAATGATACCATTTTCATCAATGATTAAACTTTGAAAAAATAAAAACCCATCCCTTGAAGAGAACATTTTTAGTACCTGACAGATTGTTTAACCTAATTATTAGTGTTAACATTTTACCATCTGAATCAACAAGTTGCCAGGCATAGAGGTTGTGAGCTATAGGCAGAGGCTGAGTAGGCAGGCACTCTATTCCATGGAGCACCGGAGGATGAGGGGTGGTCTTATAGAGGTGTATAAGATCAAGAGAGGAATAGATCGGGTAGATGCACAGAATCTCTTTCCCAGAGTAGGTGAATCCAGGTCCAGAGGACATAGGTTGAAGGTGAAGGGGAAAAGATTTAATGGGAACCTGAGGGGTAACGTTTTCACACAAAGGGTATGGAACAAACTGCCAGAGGAGGTCATTGAGGCAGGGACGATCACAACATTTAAGAAACAGTTAGACGGGTATATGGATAGGACAGGTTTGGAGGGATATGGAACAAATGCTGGCAGGTGGGACTAATGTAGCTGGGACGTGTTGTCCGGTGTGGGCAAGTTGGGCCGAAGGACCTATTTCCACACTGTATCACTCTTTGACACTATGATTCTATAAATCTTAACATTTAATAGTTCATTGAGTAGGGCGTGATGTCCATTGAGGCAGGATATTTCTACCTGCAAATTTCCAATTTTCCCATTAACTTGTCTGCATGCAGACTGGACATAGCAACCAATTTTACCTTTCAATAAAGGTGAATTTTCTTGCTTTTTCATCAGCTGGGTTTTGGCTGATTAATTTTATATATTTACTAGACTAAGTAGGACCCATTGGGTCCCTGTAACACAGGAGGCTTGGTCCCCCAACGCAATATTCCACCACTCTCCCATAGCCCCCAACTGCTCAGACGCAGTTCATTTCCCCTCATCCCCAGCACTATCTCCCCCTTCTCTTCGCCCTCCCTCTTCAATCCCCTCTCGCCCTCTTCTCCTCCACTCCCCCAATCTCTCCCTCACCTCTCTCTCCCTTTCCCTTCCCCTACCCTCAGTCACTCCCTCCCTCCATAACTCCTCTCCTCTCCCTCTATCCCCCCTCCTCCCCCACTCTCCCTCCTCAGGATCTTGAGGTTGCGGCTCCTCTCCCTTGTTGTGTGCCCCGGAGGAGCATCAGCCATCGCCGCCCTCAGAGCCAGGCCAGGCCAGTGTGTGGGCAGGGGTGGGGGTGTGTGGAGAGCACAGAGAAAAGACAGGGGAAGATCCATGGGGGAGAGGGGGGCAGGAGCCAGCGAGGGCGACCAGAGGGGAGGGGGCTGGAGCTGCAGGGCGTTGCGATGGCGGTGCGTTTGGGATTCACAGCGGGCGCTGGACGCTCTCTTCCGCCGGGATCAGGTTGTCCGCTTTCTGTTTGGCAACATCTCCAACTCCGCGCTGCTTCCGGTCCCTCCGAAACAGCATCCCTCAGCTCTAGTAAAGACGCAGTGGCGTAAGTAGGGGCAGACCGTCCCGGGGAGGGAAAGGAGAAGAGACCAATCCACGCGGAACTGACTGGCAGGAGAGGAGATCGATCTTCGCACGCATGGTTTTTAAGATTTTTAAACCTCGCTGACTTTTACAATATACCACCGGTAGGAACGAAACTTCTTGCACTCGCAGCACAGGAGAACAGCGAGTGAGCTGGCGAAAAATTGTAGCCCTATCGCGTACCGTTTTTGCACAAATAGAAAAAACATGCAAACCGGAAGAGCATAAGATCAGAGTTTTAGTTATGTATAGATGCTTTCTCGACTTGTGTGATCGTTGGTGCCTTTTCCTTCTTTCTGTAGGATTTAGAAGAAGCCTTCACTGATATAAAAACTCAGCTGGAAGGCACTGCATTTGACATCCAGTTCTTTATTTCGGAATACGCTTTGGATCTGGCTCCCGAGGAGAACAGGAGCCTGCTCAAGCTGTTGAATAAGACCCAGACATCACTTAGAAGTGCGATGGAAGTAATGTCAGCACAGATGAGATCTTTGAATCTTAAATTACAAACCAGATTAGAGGAGGATGTCCAGAAGGTTTGAGCAGTTTGATTATGGGAAGTTGGCATGAATGCATCAGAAAATCTCTCTCGCATGCTTCTGTGAAGGTTTCCACACTGTTCTTTTTCAAACAATACTTGAAGTCTCTACACTGAAGGTATGGGTGATCTGGAATCCATTGCCATATACTTGGGAAGTGGTTGTTTTACTTCAAACCACCTTGTTGCAAAAGCCCTAAGTGGCTTCTGCCATTAAACTCTGCACGTGGTAGCTTAAAATTAATGTATCTTTAATGTAGCAAAATAGCCCGTGGTATTTCAGAGGAAATTTACAAACTTAATTTCAATAAAGCTATTACATTTATGTTAAATACACTCCTCCTGTGCTGTATCGCTGTTATAAGTAAAGGACAATATCCAGTTTCTCAGTTATAAACAGTATAACACACTGTGCAAATGTATGCGGATAACTGCTTAGTAACTGAGAAGAAAACCAGTTTAAGCATAGAATTCTTCCTCTCTCCTCTCCCCTACTCCCACATAACATGCTATAAGACCGAAGCAAAGCAAGTTGGAGTGCTTTGTATGTGCATTGGAAGAGCTGGCCTGCAGCTCAGAATGGGAGCTCCAAGAACTGTTAACCATCACTTCCATCCCTTTGCGTTAAAAGGTTTCTGAGCTTAGCAGTTCAGCGGACCCCTGCCAGATTGACTCCATGCTTATGGGGCGATTCCCATGGGTTTCAATCTGAAATAAATAATTTTGTAGTCTAACGTGAAGCTCTGAAGACAGCAGCTCCCTATTCCGTGCATGGTCGCCAGGCGGGGTGGTGGGAGCGGAGGGGAGGGTGAGGGTGTGGGTGGACGGAGACGAGACACTTCAGTGTAATATTCTTGAACTTCAAGTTTTTGTAGCATGAATTATATTGCAAATGGAGTATTTTCTTAATCAAGTAAAACAAGTAGTTATTTAGAGGTGAGATATTATTCGAGCATGCCACTGCATGGTGCTGTAATTATTTAACACACAATAAATGATTGAGCAACAGAACACTGCTTGTGGTGGATAGATCTTGCATAATGTGACTAACACTGTTCTACAGACCTTTTACAGATGGCTACTTGCTGCATTTATTCTCTCGCAAAAACTCTCAAGAGAAAGGAGCCTGGAGTCTAAGGGCATCTGAACAAATCAAATAAAAATGCAGCTGTCACCTTCCTCCTTGCATGAGTTCTATGGGTATATACGGCATTGATTGAGCTAACACCTTTTGTGAGATTCGTCTTTGTTTAATCTGGTTTACTTTTAACCATCTGGTTCACGTGGTTGCCACCTGTTGTCACGTTTGCAGCATACATTGGTGAAGTAGTGTGGGGCCCGATCTTTCATGAATAGAATTCTGTGTTGCAAGGGAACAAGAGCCAAATAAATAAAATGTATGTTTTTGCTGGCAAAACAGGCGTTGGAAGAGAAGCAAGAGGAATGCAATAAGAGACTGCGGGAGATAAGTGATCAACTGATGGTGACGGAAAACAAAATAATTGTCTCTGACAGTGGGACACCGGTTTCCAGTGAAGGCTTAGCTAATTTGCAACAGCAACAGGCAGAACATCAGGTTAGTGGTGCAGTTTATTTGAATAAATTGGAGAAATGGATAACAAGGCCACGTGTAACTTAAATCTTCCGTCCCTCTCTGTGTAACCATGGGCCGAGGTGGGCAGCACAAGGGGGCACTGATTGACCCTATTTGTAGTCAGGTGCCCAGGCATTAATGGTCACTAGAATGTTGCCTGGGTTTCAGCAACTAAGTTACAGAGAAAGGTTGAACAAGTTAGGTCTTTATTCTTTGGAGCGCAGAAGGTTAAGGGGGGACTTGATAGAGGTCTTTAAAATGATGAGAGGGATAGACAGAGTTGACGTGGAAAAGCTTTTCCCACTGAGAGTAGGGAAGATTCAATCAAGAGGACATGACTTGAGAATTAAGGGACAGAAGTTTAGGGGTAACATGAGGGGGAACTTCTTTACTCAGAGAGTTGTAACTGTGTGGAGTGAGCTTCCAGTGAAGGTGGTGGAGGCAGGTTCGATTTTATCATTTAAAAATAAATTGGATAGTTATATGGATGGGAAAGGAATGGAGGGTTATGGTCTGAGTGCAGGTAGATTGGACTAGGGGAGAATACGTGTTCGGCACGGACTAGAAGGGTCGAGATGGCCTGTTTCCGTGCTGTAATTGTTATATGGTTATAATCCATGTTCCATTCTTCATTGCTTAGATTAGGTTACACCTGGCGCTGCTGGGTACTGGGCCACAAAGATTTAATTCAGGCAGTCTGAAAGTGATTGAAGAGCTGACCCCTGATAGTTTGGAGAAGAGATTTGATATGCCAAGCCCTGTCAATCTTATATCACAAAAACATTTAGCATGTGTAAGTTATAAGCATCACCAGACATGAGTGGCAGTTCCTCAATGGGCGGCTTCTGTAACGAACCTACAGTGCTGTCACACAGATGGATACAAATGTTCAGTCTCCAAAATAAACAAATCAATGATATCAGTGATTTTTTTCGCAGAGACCGCTCCCTCCGTAACTCCCTGGTCAATTCGTCCCTTCCCACCCGAAACACCCCCTCTCCAGGCACTTTCCCTTGCAACCGCAAGAAATGCTACACTTGTCGCTTTACCCCCCCCCCCTTGACTCCATTCAAGGACCTAAGCAGACTTTCCAGTTGAGGCAGAGGTTCACCTGCACCTCCTCCAACCTCATCTATTGCATCCGCTGCTCTAGATGTCAGCTGGTCTACATCGGTGAGACCAAGTGTAGGCTTGGCAATCGCTTCGCCGAACACCTCCGCTCAGTTCGCAATAACCAACCTGATCTTCCGGTCGCTCAGAACTTCAACTCCCCCTCCCATTCTGAATCCGACCTTTCTGTCCTCGGCCTCCTACATGGCCAGAGTGAGGACCACCGTAAATTGGAGGAACAACACCTCATATTTTGCTTGGGCGGTTTACACCCCAGTGTCATGAAAATTGACCTCTAATTTCAGGTAGTCTTTACTTTCTCCTCCCCTTCTCAGCTCTCCATCAGCCCACTGGCTCCTTCCTCCTCTTCCTTTCTTCTTCCCGCCCGCCCACCCCCCCTCCCCACCACCCACCCTCACATCAGTCTGAAGAAGGGTTTTGACCCGAAACGTTGCCTATTTCCTTCGCTCCATAGATGCGGCCTCACCCGCTGAGTTTCTCCAGCAATTTTGTCTCCCAATGAAATCAGTGAATTGGCCAGTAGATGGTTTGCTCAGATGGACAACTTTGATTCTACCATTCAATTACACATTAGGAACCAATTGTACAATGGCCAATTAATCTACCTCTCTACTTGTGTTGAGGAGGAAACAGGGGGCCCAGAGAAACCCCACACAATGACAGGGAAAACGTGCAAACACCAGAAAGACAGCACATATGAGGTTCTATCAGATGCACCACAGTGCATGATATTCAGTCATAAAAGGATGATTCTTTATAGCAACAAATGATCTGATGGAGGAACTCTGATTGTTTAGTATCCGTGGAGAGAGATGGACAGTCGGCTCTGTTTTGGGTCGGCACTCTTCCTTGTAGTTTGAAGAGCTATTCTTTGGAGTTAGAGGAGTAATATGGAGGACATAGAAGTTCTTTCTTATCTCCTGCCAGTAATTACCCTCAAACAATCATCCTTACAAAACAAATCTGACCATTACTGCCTTCAACAATCTCATTCCCTGGTGAACTAATTGCCATATTTTTATTAAATACTTCAAAGGCAGATTGTTAGCTGGAAACACTTTAATATTCTCAATGGCTGTGAAAGCTTCCATTGGGAAAAAAAGTATTTTTGTACTGAATAGCAACACCCAAAAACAAACAATTATTGTGAGTTGAGATTTTATCAGTGTTCTATTTTTATTTTTTAAGCCAAAGTGTTTCTACTTAAATGGACTTAGCTGTTCCACATGGTCTGACCTGCATTTTATTCCCATGTGTTTCAGGCCTTTCAAAAGGAAATCCAGGCTAATGCAATCACTTTAGCAAACGTGGTAAGTGCAATAGAAGAGTTTCTGGAGAAGAATGGGGACAAACTTCAACCAGAAGAGAAAGCAGCAATGGAAAAAAAGCTGACAGAAGCCAAGCTGAAACTCAGTGCATTGAGTGAGAAGGTAGACACCGACATCAAGAACCTGGACAAAGCTGTAACAACTGCTCTCAAACAGGAAACCGAGAAGGTGCTGATTATATTTCTCTACAGCTTGGTTATGACTAACCTTGTTCCCTTTGCAATCTCAGGTCATAGCATGTAGTATTATAGACCATACATCTCTTAAATAAAGGATAATTAAGACTGAAACAAGGAGAAATGTATTTACGGGGGGTGTGGGTTGGAATCTGGAGTGCATGAGCAGCAGAAGAGGTGAGGCAGGTTCCATAGTGCCCTTCAAGTGCAACTGGAGAACTATATGCGAGGAAACATTTGGCAAGACTATGAGAAAGGACCTGCCATAGAACTAGTGAGTTCCACTGCAAGATGGGCTGAATATTCCCTTCTACGCTAAAACGATTCTATGATTCATGGATAGGACAGGTTTAGAGGGATATGAGCCAAACACACGCAGGTGGGAATAGCCTGGATGTAGTTGCCCGGTGTGGGCAAGTTGGACCGCGGGGCCTGTTTCCACGCTGTAAGACTCTAACCCTAACCCTAATGGATCTCTCATAAATATATCATCAAATTCTTTGTTTATGTGATCAGGGACACATGAAATATTTAACACTCTCCCCCGTGGAACAGAAAAGGTTAGGAGGTGAAAACCAAAAAACTGCAAATGCTGGAAGGCAGAAATGAAAACAGGAAATGCTGATGACATTCAACAGGCCAGGCAACATCTGTGGGTCATAGAGTCATACATCATGGAAACAGGTCCATCGGCCCAAATTGCCCACGATGATCAAAATGCCCCATCTATGGAGCACCCCGGTGTTTGGCCAATATCCCTCTAAACCTTTACTACCACTGTACCTGTCCAAATATCTTTTATATGTTGTTATAGTACTTGCCCCAACTACCTCCTCTGGCAGCTTGTTCCATATAACCACCACTGTGTGAAAAAATGCTGCTTAGCTTCCTATTAATTCTTTCCCTGCTCACCTTAAACCTATGACAGATGGAAAGAGAGTTAACATTAGAGGCGTCTTGAATGCAGAAGTAGGGAAGTGATGCCCCAACTCCATAAAAACGTGGTCAGCCCTCAACTGGAGTACTGCGTACGGTTCTAGCCAACAAGGTATAGGTAGGATGAGATGGTGCTGGACAACGTGTAGACGAGACTCACCAACATATTGTCAGATATAATAATAGATTGGAGAGGCAGGATCTACTTCTCTCTGGAGCAGAGAAGATTAAGAAGGGACAGGCCTAATAAAATGAGGGTTATAGATAGGGGAGACTGTGGGAAACCTTTCCCTCCCTGAGAGGGAGATAAAACTAGAGAACAGAGGTTTATGGTAAAGGGGAAGAAATTCAGAGGGAATCCAAGGATGACCTTTTTCATCCAGAGGCTGGTATATACCTGGAAAGCATTAAAGTGGTTGAAGCTGGGTCACTGCCAGCGTGTGAGAAGTGTCAAGACAAGCCCTTGAATCGCTTAGGCAATAAAGACTGTAGACCACACACTGGGAGAATGGATTAACACAGAAGGGTGCCCATTCTATGACCTTGTAGAGATTTTGAAGCTGGTTTGGACAACATAGAAAGAGGAAGGATGTTTGCTCTGGTGAGTTGGTTAGAAACCACCAGAGGTGACATATTTCCAATCCTTGCGTGTGTCTGTGTCTGATGCTCTATTATTCACTGGATCTTGTTGACAGGCTGCAGCAGTGAAGCAGTTGAAGGAAAATGACAGCAAAATCCAAAACCTCTTGGACTGGTTGTCCAATATGGAACAAGAGCCATCATCTGATCAGAAGGGAAAGGAAACACTGCAACAGAATGGCAACACAATTTCAGTGGATGGACTGCAGGTACTGGAGAACGAAGACACAGTCAATGGAAACCTGCCCTGCAACGTAGGTGAGACCATGGGAGAGGATGAGAAGGAGCTAACAACTGATGGAGATTTACATGGACAATATGAAAAAGCCAAGGTAGGAAATGAATGTCAACAGCTTGTAATATGATGGGTAATTCTGGGCATGGCCTGGTTCTGTGCCATAGAACTCAATATGAATTTAGAATTGGATGGAATGTGAATATATAAAGATATAAATCTGGACTCTGGGAAGGTAAGAACATAAGAAATAGAATGAGACGGTAGTGTGCCCTCGATTGCTCTGCCATTCGGTAAGATCAAGGCCGTGCCTTGTTCATTTGCCAGCCCATCCCCATGGCCCGCACTTCCACTTCGAGGCAAAAGTGTATCGATTTCAACCTTCCGTACACTCAATTACTCGCCATCCAGAGAGAACCATCTGGAACCCTTTAAATACATTTCTCCCAGGACTGAGCTGCTGAAGTTTCTCCTCAGATTGCACCAGGTAGTTCCAGACTCCTCGGATGCAGGAGATAGTCTCTTGACTCTGTTAGTTCATTTTATGTCTCATAGGATCACCCTTCTCCCTCCCTCCCACCCTTCCAATCAATTCTTCTAAACTCCAATGTGCATTGTACAGTCTTTGGAGATCTCTCCGTTTCATCGCAGGAAGCAATCCAGTGAATATGCTCTGGCACAAAAATCTTACATGGTATAGAAATGGTAACTATATATGGCACTCCAAAGCCTCTACAATTGCACCAAGTCTTTTTCACTTCTGTCGCCCACCTTCTTGCAGTTAGGGGCTATATAACATTTTCCTTCCTGATTTTTTTTCCAAGCACAAAGCAGGACAAAATCGTCAGGAGCAGAGTAAACACATTACCTTCTGGTTCCCTTCCAAGTCGCATGCCGTCCCGACTTGGAAATCTGTCATCACAGGTTTAAATGCTGGAACTTCCCACCCCACAGCACCATGGAATCACTTCACCAGATGTATTTCAGTGGTTGGAGAAGGTAGCTCACTAGCATCTTCTCAAGGGCAGTTAGCGTTGACAATTGGATATATAAGAAGGAACTGCAGATGCTGGTTTACACCGAAGACAGACCACAAATTGGTGAAGTAACTCAGCGGGTCAGGCAGCATCTCTGGAGAAAAGCAATAGGTGACGTTTCAGGTCGAGACCCTTCATCAGACTCACTAATTGACAATGGAATGTTGGTTTTGCCAGTGACACATCCCAGAAAATAATATTTAAAAAATATTACTCATTGCTACCACATGTTAGTTTTTGTATATCATAAATAGGATTTTTCTACAATTCGAAAACATAAGAAAATGCAAATGCAGGAAATCCGAAATGAAAACAGAAAATGCTGGAGGTGCTCATATCGCATACCGTTAGGTAAACTGTACAAACCGGAAGAGAACAGGATCAGAGTTTCAGTTATGTATAGATGATGCCTTCTCTTCTTTCAATGAGCATTCAACTTAGATCTGAAGAAATGTCTTAACCTGAAACCTATTCCTTCTCTCCAGAGATGCTGCCTTCCCCACTGAGTTACTCCAGCGTTTTATATCTATATTCAGTTCAGGTTTATGTGTAACTTGACATTTTTGATGCAATGTTCATGTGTTTGGAAAATGGCTGATCCTTGTGCCGGTTTTGTCCCAAACAGCTCCGCCACCAGCAAGTTGTGTCACAGCAGCAGATTTACATCGTATCTACACAATCAGTCCAGGACTTCCTGCAGAAACAAGGCACGAGCATTCCAGCCGCAGAACGGGAGAAGTTGGAGAAGGACTTGACTCAGTTGAAAGTTCAGTACGAGACCGCGCTGGGGCAGTCTGAAAGCAGACTGAAGCTGGTTCAAGCCGTGCAGGATGAGCTGAAGACCTTTTCCACAGATTACAATGAATTTGAAAACTGGTTGCACCAGTCTGAACGGCAGCTGGAGGATCTCCAGTCTGGTGCCAAGGACATGGACACCTTTGGCGGCAAGCTGAAAAGGCAGAGAAGCTTTTCTGAAGACGTCATCTCTCACAAAGGGGACTTGAGGTACATTACTATCTCGGGACAAAGAGTCCTCGATGCTGCCAAATCCTGTGGGAAATCGGGTCTGAGTAAAGACGGCAAACCTCAGGTTGATATGTCTGCAACTTGTACTCAGGTGCAGAACCAACTGAACATGGCCAGTGACTGTTATAAATCACTGCAATCCAAGGTAAGGCTATCTCTTTGTCTTCTCTGAGACAAGAATTTCTGCCTCCCTGGCTGCCCTTTGGTCTTCTTAGTCAATATGCAGCCCAGGCAGGTTTTAGTTGTGGGATATAACCAAGTCCCTTTTTTCCCCTTGTGAAGCAATGGTTTCACACACTGTGTCATCAGGGGAAACGTGGGGGGGGGATGAAAGTCCACTCGGAATCAATATGTATGTTAAATCACAGGTGGCACAGTGGCGTATAGCTGCTGCCTTACAGCGTCAGAGACCTGGGTTTGATCCTGACTACGGGTGCTGAGTGTGCGGAGTTTGGATGTTCTCCCTGTGACCGTGTCCGTTTTCTTCAGGTGCTCCGTTTCCTCCAACATTCCAAAGACATACAGGTTTATAGGTTAATTGGCTTTGGTAAAATTGTAAATTGGCCCGAGTGTGTGTAGGATAGTGTTAGTGTGCGGGGATCGCTAGTCAGTGCAGACTCAGTGGGCTGAAGGGCCTGTTTCCTCGTTGTATCTCTAATCTAAAATCACATGGCTTTTGTCCAGGTGCTTCGGTTTCTTCCTACTTCCCGAAGATGTCTGTGTTAGAAGGTTAATTAGCCACTGCACAATGCCCCTAGTGAGTGGATGAGAGTTGGGAATCTAGGAATGTGGTGAGAATTAAAAGGGATGAGTGGAAATGGATACTTGATATTGACATGTTCTTGCTTAATTGAAGGCCCTGTTTCCATGCTATATAACTCCAAGGAGGGGTTCCAGAGTGCGGTGCCTAGATTGCCAAAGATATATCGCCCACCGTTAGTTGTGAATGGTAGTGGGGGCTGTAGAAGAATGGGTTGGTTGAAGTGGAGTGTCCATAGTGATGAATCTGAAGAAAAAAAGATATTTGGCAAAAAAAGGATCTAAACATAAAGATAGGATTAAATTGAATATGATCAGTAAGTCTGGCTGAAGAGTAAACAACGTCTTGGATAAAACGTGGACAGCAGATTTAAAACTAACTGAAGCTAATGGTAACAAAGCACTTGGATGAGGTATTCCAGTGGCAGATGGGCTGAGGTGTTATCTGGAGAATGTTTTATGACACAGGTTTTCTTGAATTGTAAGCAGTTGGAGTCAGCTGAATAGTAAACAGTGAAAGGCCTAGATAGAGTGAGGATGCCTCCACTAGTGGAGGAGTCTAGGACCAGAGGCCACAGCATCAGAATAAAAGGACGATTCGAAAGGGGATGAAGAGGAATGTCTTTAGTCAGAGGGCAGTGAACCTGTGGGAATCATTGCTACAGACGGCTGTGGAGGCCAAGTCAATGGATATTTTAAAGGCGGAGATTGACAGATTCTTCATTTGTAAGGGGGTCGGGGGTTATGGGGAGAAGACAGGAGATTGGGGTTGAGAGGGAACGATAGATCAGCCATGATTGAATGGCAGTGGACTTTATGGGCGGAATGGCCTAATTCTGCTCCGAGAACTTATGAACGTATGAAATACTCAAGTTACGAGCCTGTGACTGTATGTCCAGTAAGGGAGACATTTTGTACAGGAAGATGCTGATAACAGAGAGAAGGAAGGATTGTTTGTAGTGTTTGAAGCTGGCGAGGTAAACTATTGATTGGTCTACTCTCAATATAATCAGCTTGGGAGGAATGCATTATAAGGCCAATCTATCAATTGGAAACAGAGGGGAGAGGTTGACAAATGGTGTTGAAGACCACAAGGACCGAGGAAGGGAAGTTAAATCTTACAGTATCCAGACTGTTTTGAAACTGTATAAGTTATTAAACAATAATAAGAGAAGATATCGGTCGTAGTTTCAAAGGGTAATAGGCAAAGAAATTGGTTTGTATATGGGCTACACATGGCATTCATGTAAGTGGCCGGTGCTGTGGCACATCGCTAGAGTTGCTGCCTTATACTGCCAGAGACCTGGGTTTGATCCTGACTACGGGTGCTGTCTGTACGTTCTCCCTGTGACCGCGTGGGCTTTCTCCGGGTGCTCCAATTTCCTCACATGCTCCGAAGACGTAAAGGTTTGTAGGTCAATTAGGTTCGGTAAGATTGTAAAAATTGTCCTTAGTGCGTAGGATAGTGTTTGTGTACGAGGATTGCTGGTCGGCGTGGACTTGGTGTGCCGAAGGGCCAGTTTCCTTTATTGTATCTCTAAAGTCTAAAGTAAAACCCAAAGTGGTTCTGTCTGGTCCAATTTGTGGCTGTACATTTGAGATAGTGCACAAGAGTCGGAGCAGAAAGTGACGAAACATAATTGTGAGGCTGTGCAATTAGTTTCCATGGAGCGCAGTTTACGGAGAAAAAGGCAACTTTGAAGATTAGGCTGAGCAGGTCGATGAAGAAAAAGCCATTGCAGAAGATGTGAAACAGAGTGGGTAAATATGATTTGAACAAATTGAGCTGAATGGCATGTTTTCATGCTGGATAGTTATGGAGGCTTGTTTGTTGAGACGAATCTTCATTTCATTCCACCTCTTAGAGCTACTGAATTACTTACATTCACACCCAACCAGGTGCAATTTCCCAGTTGTTCTGTTCTCCTCCAACACTTGGTGTGTATTATGTGTTCTGTTCCATTGTCGAGTTACGTGTGATTTTCGGACAAATTACCATTATTAATTTCTTATACTGATAATTACTGTTGACTTTTGTTGGACAATACAGGAAGATAAGTTGGAATCAATTACATTTTTGACATCACATTAAAGGATATGGGCCAAATCCAGGCAAATGTGATGTGATACATTGGTTGGAACAGACAAGGTGGCCCAAATGCCCTGTTTCCATGCAATTCTGAGCAGGAAAGGAATAACGTTTGTTCAAATGTTTGATTTTTATTCACATTGCTAGTGAGGGCACGCTTGAAAAACCTCCCATTTCCCCATCATAAACCTTCAAACACCCGGTTGGGGAAGTCCCAAGTGGGCGGCACAGTGGCGCAGCAGTAGAGTTGCTGCCTTACAATGCCAGAGACCCGGGTTCGATCTTGACTACGGAGTTTGTACGTTCTCCCTGTGACCATGTGGGTTTTCTGCATGTGCTCCAATTTTCTCCCACGTTCCAAAGACGTACAGATTTGTAGTTTGTAATTGTAATTGTAAATCTTTATTGTCATTTCCTGAGTATTCGCATACTCAGAGGAAACAAAAAAAACGTTTCTCAACCAGTGTCCATTCAAATTTGAGTTACAAAAGGAAATAGCAATTAAAATTTTGAAATACATTCACATGTCATGAGTGAGGGCACCCTTAAAAACATTCAATAACCCATCAACAACCGTTCAAACCGGCAGCGGCACAACAGTGGCTCTGCTGCAGTGTGGGGGGTTTGTGCGCGATACTTGGCAGGGGGGAAAGTTCATTTAACAGTCTTATAGCCTGTGGGAAGAAGCTGAGGAGCATCCTGCTGGTTTTGCAGCTGATGCTCCTGTACCTCTTCCCAGATGGGAGGATGGTGAAAAAGTCGTTTAATTGGCTTCAGTAAAATTGGCCCAAGTGTGTAGGATAGAACTAGTATCCGGGGTGATCACTGGTCGGTGCAAACTGCGCACTGTTTACGCACTGTCTCTAAAGTCTAAAGCAAGGGTTCCCAACCTGAGGTAAATTAAGGGTAAATTTCGCCTACCCAAGAGGTAAATTTGTTGATTCTAGATTTGTACATATTTTTTCTCATTGACTGACTGTGTTTGGTTCTGGTATACCGGTATCTGTTCATCATTAGTTGTCCATAAATAAGTGAAATAACATTGCTAACTGCTATTAAAGTTGCCAGGGATAAACGGGATGAAAAAGATTGGGAACCCCTGGTCTAAAGTAAAGCAAAGTCTTGTGTGTTTAGTTCATCTGATTTACATGATTTACTTTTTCTCCTTGTGACAGTGCAATCTGTTGGGTAAAAATCTCAAAGACGTGGTGGATAAGTATGACCATTACCAGGAGTTGTCAGCCGGGCTTCTACCCTGGCTTCAAACTGCCGAGGAAGCTGCAGGAACACAGCTGACGGAGGCCATTGCAGCAGATCCAAAGAACCTTCAGAAGCAGTTGGAGCAAGCCAAGGTTACCATTCTATGCTTATCTTCCAATAAGTTGTTGAGATCTTCCTTTCTCTTGCATCTCACTGTATGAAGTGTCGTTATTCCCCTGTGTGTAGGCTCTCCATGATCAGATATCTGGGCACCAACGAGTGGTTGAGAAGCTAAGGAAAGCCGTGGATGCGCTTGTGGGTACAGATGGTGATCTCTTGTTGAATCAAGAAGAAATCCAGGATAACATGGGTACGTTGGTCATATCAAATACATTGGTGATACAGTCTATAGCACAGAATTCAGCTCTTGGCCTCATGGTTCTCTGCCATTACTCATAGGCGCAGAGGGGCTGGGAGCGGAAACAGGCCCCTCAGCCCACCAGGTTCATGTTGACCCTCGCACCCATGTACACTAATCCTACATTAATCCCCCTCCTCACCTTCTGTCAACTCCTCTCAGATTCTACCACTTACCTACACACTAGGGCCAATCAACCCACACATCTTTGGGCTCTGGGTGGAAACCAGAGCACCTGGAGGAAACCCATACGGGTGTCAGAGGTTATGGAGAGAAGGCAAGAGAAAGGGGTTAGGAGGGAGAGGTAGATCAGCAATGATTGAATGGCGGAGTAGACATGATGTGTCCAATAGGCTAATTCTACGCCTATCACTCATGACCTCGTGGTGTCAAAGGGGGAACGAGCAGACTTCACACATGGTCTGAATCGAATGCAGGTTTCTGGTGCTATGCAGCTGCAGCACTACCAACTGCCCCACTGTGCAGCCCTCAACCAGATGTATCCACCTGAAGGGATTCCACACAACTTGTACTGCACTCCAGTTCTTTTATCACCATGCGTGTATATCACCCTGCTCCTTTTTTATCTACTCAGCCTTCTTGCCTCTAAAAATATCACATGTGCTGGAAGTTTCAAGTTTCAATGATGGAGTGCTGGGAGAGAAAGGTCTGTGGCACGGTGGGGCAGCGGTAGAGTTGCTGCCTTACAGCGCCAGAGACCCGGGTTCCATCCTGACTATGGGTGCTGTCTACATGGAGATTGCACGTTCTCCCCATGACCACATGTATTTTCTCCAGGTCCTCCCACACTCCAAAGACGTGCAGGTTTGTAGGCTGATCGACTTCAGTGAATTGTAAATTGTCCCGAGTGCGTGGGATAGTGTTAGTGTCCGGGATGATCCCTGGTCAGCGCGGACTCGGTGAGCCGAAGAGCCTGTTTCCATGCGGTATATCTAAAGTCTAAAGTCTGAAGTCTAGAAATCAGGAGTTATAATAAGAGGCCCTGAGCTCTGGCAGCAAGGTAAAGGAGATATCCTAAGAGTTTCTACAAGTATATTAAGAGCAAATGGATAACAAGCGAGAGAAGATGTCCCCTTAAGTATCGATCTGTGTGTGGAGCCACAGGACATGTGTGAGATCTGAAATGAATTTTTCTCCTCTGTATTTCCAAGTGGAATGGAATACTTTATTGTCACATGTGACAAGGCACAGTGAAATTATTTGCTTGCATATCCAGGGTATGTATGTATAGAGCGGCCATATACGGTGCTTACAAAGTCACAAAGAGTAGCTTTGATCGACAAATGAGTAGATCATTGGAAGCTAAGGAATTAAGCGAAGTGAATAGAGATGTTGCGGAACATTACAAAAGAGGAGTGCGGGCAGTCTTACAGTATATTAAGGTTGATAAATCCACAGGGCCTGACCAAGTGCATGCTGGGACATTCTGGGAAACTAAAAGGTCAGAGGAAGCTGTCGAGGCAGGTACTATTACAATGTTTAAAATACATTTAGACAGGTACACAGATAGGAAAGACTTAGAGGTATATATAGGCCAAATACTGGAAAGTGGGATTAGCTGAAGTAGATACCTTGTTTGGCCAAATGTTGGCCAAGATGGGGCATCGTGGTTGGCATGGATAATTTGGGTTAAAGGGTCTGTTTCCATGTTGTATTACTCTTTGACTCAATAACTCAAGTACGACGTTGGATTGACTGAAATTTGTCTCTCAATAGATGACGTGGTGCTGAGATACAAGAACCTGTCCAAGTCGGTCAATGAACGCAATGAGAGCTTGCAGGTGACACTCACACGGTCCTTAAGTGTTCAGGATGGTTTGGATGAAATGCTTGACTGGATGGCCAGTGTGGAAAAGAGCCTGGATGATGAAGGGGAAATTCCTGTCAACTCTGTTGCCATTCAAGAAGCTTTTAGGAAAAACACTGTGAGTATAAGCATCTAAATGGGAAATTTGCCCTGCAGCTTCAAAAATATTTCAACAGGCACACGCATTTAAGATTGTTTATGTTTTGAATATGGATCTTTAGGAATTATTTTATTTTATTGATGTTTGAGTGTCAATTTAACACACATTTAAATGTATGCCAAAATTGTAACAGAAATTAAATAACTTAGTAATGACTTGTATAGTTTTGGTAAACTAACACCAAAATAATTGTCATCTCCCTAAAAAAAGCAGTGAAATTTAAGACATTACTAAGTTCTTTGCCTCAGGACTGGGTTCAGTCCTGACCACGAGTTCTGTCTGTGTGGAGTTTGCACATTCTCTCTGTGACCGCGTGGGTTTCCTCTGCGTGTTCTAGTTTCCTCCCACATCCCAGAGACACGCGAGTTTGTTGGTTAATTGGCCTCTGTAAATTGCCCCTTGTGTTTCAAGAGTGGATGCGAAAGTGGGACAACATAGAACTAGTGTGAATGGGTGGTCGTTGTGGGCTGAAAGGCCAGTTTCCATGCTGTATCTCCAAACTAAACTTTGGGTCGGGACCCTTCTTCAGAACGGACAGACATCATTTGAGTCGGAAGAAGGATTCCAACCCAAACATTGTCTGCCCATTCCCTCCACACCAAATAAAGCTGTCTTGGATTTAAACAATATAGGGTGAAAAATTGTTTCCATGTAACCTCCCTACAGTAATGAGCCACCATTGTCTCTTCAGAATACCACTGTATTTGCTGGTGAATCTGTGGAATTCTTTGCCACAAACAGCAGTAGAAGCCAAGTCATTGATTATTTTTAAAGCGGGGAGATTAACAGATTCTTAATTAGAAACATAGAAACATAGAACATTGAAATTAGGTGCAGGAGTAGGCCATTCGGCCCTTCGAGCCTGCACCGTCATTCAATATGATCATGGCTGATCATCCAACTCAGTATCCCGTACCTGCCTTCTCTCCATACCCCCTGATCCCCTTACCCACAAGGCCACATCTAACTCCTCTTAAATATAGCCAATGAACTGGCCTCAACTACCCTCTGTGGCAGAGAGTTCCAGAGATTCACCACTCTCTGTGTGAAAAAAGTTCTTCTCATCTCGGTTTTAAAGGATTTTCCCCTTATCCTTAAGCTGTGACCCCTTGTCAGCCAGGGGCTTTGACTTTGACTCTGACATCGGGGGGGGGGGGGGGGGGGGGGGGGGGGTGCAGTGGAGAGATAAGTTTTATTGGCCTTCTATCACAGCGATGTGATGGATGTTTATGTAAATTATGTTGTGTCTTGGGTCTATTTGTTTGTAATGTATGGCTGCAGAAATGGCATTTCGTTTGGACCTCAAGGGGTCCAAATGACAATTAAATTGAATCTTGATCTTGTCCTGGACTTCACCAACATCGGGAACAATCTTCCTGCATCTAGCCTGTCCAACCCCTTAAGAATTTTGTAAGTTTCTATAAGATCCCCTTTCAATCTCCTAAATTCTAGAGAGTATAAACCAAGTCTATCCAGTCTTTCTTCATAAGACATTCCTGACATCCCAGGAATCAGTCTGGTGAACCTTCTCTGCACTCCCTCTATGGCAATAATATCCTTCCTCAGATTTGGAGACCAAAACTGTACGCAATACTCCAGGCGTGGTCTCACCTGGAGTATTGCGTATTGCTTAGTATGGGTGTCAAAGGTTACAGGGAGAAGGCAGGAGAATGCAGTTAAGAGGGAAAGATAGATCAGCCATGATTGAAGGGTGGAGTAGACTCGAATGGTCTAATTCTCCTCCTATGACATGAACTTATTTTAATCATAGGCGGCCATTGAACGATAAGCGACCACTTCTTTTGACACCGATCCAACGATACTCTATTAAACAATGTAATCTACAGCCTTTAGTACTTTTAGCTTGCATTTTCAAAAATAAAGTTATTACACTTGAAAATCCTGCAGGGTTTGTTATTTTGTTATTGTGGGTCTGAAACTCTGTGGTCACTAACATCTCCCCCTTTTCCCCATTGGCGCACTCGCCTTTACAACACAATTATCTAAAATGTGAGTCTTCTTCGGAAGACAACTACCATGTTACAGCAGAGCTTGCTGTCTTTTCAGATATATAAGAATCAAAATTAGAACAAAGAAAAGTAAGTCTGCAATTTTCCTCTGTAAGAACAAAAGAAAATGGGAAAAGGTGCAGCTACTTGGCCCCACCAGGCAATGTGATCATGACTGATCATCTGTGCTAGTTCCCTGAGCCTTCAATTCCCTGATCTCTCAAAAATGTATCTGCTTTCTCTGTTTAAGTAGCCCCCCATGATCTGGCCTCCACGGCCTTCTAGGGCAGTGAATTCCAGAGATTCAGCAATCTTTGAAGAAAGAAGTTCTTACACAGCTCAATTTTAAATAACCATCCCTAATCTTGTAACTATGTACTTCATTTGGGATTCTTTCACGAGCAAAATTATATGGACATCTACCTTCTTGGCCCCCTTTGAATCTTATATATTTCAACAAGATCACCCCTTATTTTTCTCATCCCCAAAGAATTCACGTCTAATTACTTCACCCACTCATGATAGGACAACTTTCTTCTGCCGGTCTTAACTCTGTTAGTGTTGGAGATGTGTCTGCAAGTTATGAAGCTTTAAGAGCCTGTCCCACCAGCATGCGATTGCATGAGACTAGCGCGAACAAACGTGGTGGCTTGAGGCGAATGGCCTCGCGGGGCCGGTCCCACTTCCAACCATGAGTCGGGGCTGGTCCCGACATCATACTCACCAATCACCTGGCAGGAGGCGGGCCGACTGAATTTGGATGTTGCACGGCATCGGGTGGTTACGTCATCACGCAACGGCACGCCGGGCAGTGACGTCATAGCGCAACGCCACGTGCTAGATGTCACGCCGTCAAAACGCTTCGTACGGCGTCAACATGCTGCTTATGGCATCAAGACGCTGTGTATGGCGTCGAGACACTGCGTATGCCCGTCGAGGCGCCGCGTACGGCCTCAATGCGGCTGCGGGCCGACAGGCTGTTGTCGTGTGGAATTTTTGGACAATGTCAGTTTTTCGGAACACCACACGATGTCGGGACCAGCCCCTCACAACTCCATACGGCTCCGGCGATCGAAGTGGGATCGGCCCCACGAGGCCGTATGGCTCAAGCGACCATGTTAGGTCGCGCTTGCCGCATGCAGTCGCATGCTGGTGGGACAGGCCCTTAAGAACGCTTCACAGCGGAGCTCAACATTTCCTAGGTGCATGTGCTCTCTATCACACACTACCAGCCTGCAGTGGGCGCCATTGTACAATTGGGAGCAGAAAGTTCTCTCAAAAGCCAGTGCAGCCTGTTTAAAGCACCACTGACGGCGTCTTGGCTTGCTTAAATAATACAGCACTGATCCGAGCATGTGGTCTGCATTGGGGCATGCGTTGTAGGAATACTGAATGTTTAAAGTATTGTATTTACAGTTAATTGAATGTCGCACCGTGGAACTTGTGTCTAATTTTATTTAGCTGGCATCTAGTCACAATGTAAAATGCTGAAAATTATCAAAGTGTTGAAAGTCGTTTGTGGAATTCTAGTTTCGAAATATTTTTTTATTTTGTGTGGAATTGAAGGCTGACATTGTTTCAAGTCAAAATTTACATTTTGAGCAAATCATAATGTTCAGTTCAGTTTAGCTTATTGTCACGTGCACCGTGGTATTGTGAAAAGCTTTTCTTGCTTGCTATCCAGTCAGCAGAAAGACAATCCATGATTACAATCAATCCATTTACAGTGTATAGATACATGATAAGGGAATAATGTTTAGTGCAAGGTAAAGCCAGCAAAGTCCGATCAAGGATCGGGATCATGGGCACTATGGCCTACGTTTATGACTTTTCCTTTCTTCGCTAATGCTACCTGACTTGTTCCCCACACTTTCTGCCCTTATTTGAGATTTCCAGCAATTCCATTATTTTTGGATTGCTTTTGTCTTTGCAGCCTGTATGCACTCTGGAGTGGAGTTGTGGGTTCTTGTAGATAACTGATGATTAATGGCAAAATTATCTCTGGTTGCTTTGTTCATCAAAAGGTTGTAGAAGAAGCTGTTTGTAAAAGAACATGCAATGAAATTTGGCGTACAGCAACAGAAGGAGGCCATTCAGCCTCTAGAGCCTGCTCTGCTGTGCAATTGGAATAGGTTGATGTGCAGTTTCTGAGCTTGGATCTAAATCAAGGCATACAGATATCTCTAAACCTGGTATTTTGACACTTTCTCCAGGCACAAGAAGATTTGAAGTACCCCTTCTATGTCCAAGTTTAGTATTAGCATTGCTCAGTTCTATAACAATATATAAACACTACTGTACTGCAACAGACTAGTGCAAAGATAGCACCACAATGACTACACAGGGAGTTCTTCTACAATACAATAGTTGCATTCCCAAGGGATCTTGCGTTGTAAAAACAATAGTGTCAATGGGGAAAAGGGGGTTAGGTGCGAGAGTTTCAGATTTGCAACAGCAAAACTATTTTACTCTACACGATTTCCAGTCTTTTTTTAATAAACAAGTCTTTTTAAGAACTATAAGTTTATTTTTATTACTACAACTTAAAAATACTATAGGCTGCATGTCACATTGATTAATAGCGTATCATTGTTGCGATGCATAGAAGCGATTGCTTGTCAATTTCAATAGCCACCTGCAATGAAACTAGCAGGTGTGCACTTAAGTGACAATCGTGTCTGATTATTGCAGGCAGGTTACATGGAAACAGTTTATTTTTCTCTAGACAGTTTGATCACGGAGGACAACTTTTTTTCTGCTCGTCAATTTCCAGAGTAACTTTTAAGTAGTTCTCTAGTTCCAGATCAAAATCGCATTCTAACCTGTTTGGCTTGTGTTATACACATAGTATTTCCTAATTTTTCCATTGCATCCAGTTAGTGTCATGGAAATAAGTTTGATAGCAAAACTACCTTTTATATAGTTCATATTTCCTTTTTGAGGGGCAAATCACAACCAGAGAAAGCTCTGAAATTGGTTATATCAACTGAGCAAAATTAGCAGTTGTCTTTATTTCCCTTTTATTTTCCTTATTAAATTTGTTTGAAAGTGTATGTTCCATGATGATCCAATATTAGGTAAAACGCAAATGGTTTAATCACATCATAGAATCATAGAAAATAGGTGCAGGAATAGGCCATTCGGCCCTTCGAGCCTGCATCGCCATTCAATATGATCATGGCTGATCATCCAACTCAGTATCCTGTACCTGCCTTCATACCCCCTGATCCCTTTAGCCACAAGGGCCACATCTAACTCCCTCTTAAATATAGTTTTTGTTTAGAAAACTATCCCGCATACATTCCAAGAAATTCTCTTACTCAGCACCCTTGCCAATTTGATTCACCCAATTTATATGTAGATTGAAGTCACCCATTATAACTGTTTTACCTTTGTTGCACGCATTTCTAATTTCCTGTTTGAAGCCATCACCAACTCCACTACTACTGTTAGGTGGCCTATACACAACACCCACTAGTGTTTTCTGCCCCTTAATGTTTCGCAGCTCTACCCATATCGATTCCACATCCTCCAAGCTAATGTCCTTCCTTTCCATTGCGTTAATCTACTCTCTAACCAGCAACGCTACCCCACTTCCTTTTCCTTTCTGTCTATCCCTCCTGAATATTGAATATCCCTGGATGTTGAGCTCCCAGCCTTGGTCACCCTGGAGCCATGTCTCCATGATCCCAACTACATCATAATCATTAATAGCTATCTGCACATTCATGTATGTGGTTGGTTGTGGTAGGAGCAGCACAGTGTCTGAGACTGTGCTTACTGTTTTGCGGGTCACTGGAAGTCGGTAGTAAATGATTTTATGGCACTTAAACTAACAGTTTAACAGTCCTGCAGCTGAGTGTATGCATGCGCTTTTCCTTCAGGCTATGGAGCAGAACATCGCCAGCCGCCAAAGCAGCATCAGTGCCATTGAAGAGAAAGCCAACATGTTCATCGCCACGGCAGACCCGTCTACTGCCTCCGCATTACAAGCCAAGGTGGACGACCTTGCCAAACGCCTAGCTTCAGCCAGTGGCCGGCACAAAGAAAGAACAACCAGGCTGGAGAACCTCAGGGGCAAAGTGGAGCTCTTTGAGAAGACCTTCCAAAAAATTGAGCAGTTTGTCACCCAGAAATCACAGTCTCTCTCTGAAACTGATGGGCCAGGAAAAGACATCAACGAACTGTCACAGCACATGCAGGTAGGCGAGTGTTCATGTGCGCATCTGCAGGTTGGCAGCACTCACTTGCACACATACAAGGAGGCGAGAGTGTTCATTTACACAGATGCAGGTAGCTCAGTGTTCATTTGCATGCTTGCAGATTGACTTTCATATTCACGCATGCAGCCAGACAAGCATTCAGTTGTGTACACATGCAGATTGACAAGTGCCCATTTACACAAATGCAGGTAAATGAGTGTGTATTTGCATAAGTCCGAATTAATTTACAAACATAGATCAATACAGCATATGAACGGGCCCTTTGGTCTACAATGTGTCTGCCGAACATGATGCCAAGTTAAACTGATCACATCTGCCTGTACATGATCCATATCCCTCTGTCCTTGCATATGTAAAAGCCTCTTAGACTCCACTATCGTACCTCCCTCCAGCACCACCTCTGCCAACGCATGTGTTTGGTCCCCACCATTCCCTGTGTAAAACTTGCCATACACATCTCCATTAAATTTTCACCCTCACAATTTATAGCTATGCCTTCTAGCGTTGGACATTTCCACCCTGAGGAAAAAAGGTTCTGACTGTCTACCCTGTCTATACCTTTCATAATTTTACATACTTCTATCAAGTCTTCCCTCAACCTCCGACGTTCCAGAGAAAACATCCTTGTAGCTGAAACCCTGTAATCCAAGCAGCATTCTGGTAATCCCACTCTGCATCCTCCACAAAGCCTTCACATCATTCCTGTAACCGGGGCAACCAGAACTGCACACAATACCCCATACAGGTAGGCAAGTGTTTATTTACAAAGATGCAGGTAGACCAATGTTCATTCCAACACATCAGAAGGTAGACGAGTGTTCAGTTGCATGCATTTATTGCATTACATATTGCCTCCTAGATTGCATATATTTCAGTTGCATAAATATACAAATATTAATTTGCATACATACGAACAGAGGAGGGCTTTCATGTTATGTAACTGAGGAATTCTATTTACTATCATCTTTCAATATCTGTGAAACAATTAAGCCCGAGTGGAGGACACACTAGATTCGTAAACTTTCTTTACTCAGAAACCTGAAGGTTGTATTCTCTATGAAGAGTCATAGTCATAGAGTCATACAGCACAGAAAGAGTCCCTTCAGCCTAACTTGTCAATGCCGACCTACTATGCTAGTCCCACCTGCCCACATTTGGCCCACATCGCTCTAAACTTTGCCTATCTACATACCTGTCCAAATGTCTTTTAAAATGTTGTCATGGTACCTGCCTCAAGGACCTTTCTCTGGCAGCTTGCTCCATATACCCACAACCTCTGTGTGAAAAACTTTCCCCACAGATTCATATTTTATCTTTCCCCTCTCACCTTTCTTTTGATGCGGTTTTCCATTTTACAGAATTATTTGAGCCTTTCTATCCAAAATAAGTAGTTTTATTTCATTCAGCAGCTGCTCAAAACTGATGAGCTGGGCTTTCCCCACCACATGACTGGGTATGAAGGTTATGGAGTTATGGAGATACCACATAGAACGAGGCCCTTCAGCCCAACTTGCTCATGCTAACCAAGCTGTCCCATCTAGTCCCACCTGCCCACATTTGGTCCATATGCCTCTGAACCTTTCCTGTCCGTGTACCTGTCCAAATGTCATTTAAATGTTGTTATATTACCTGCCTCAACTTCCTCCTCTGGCAGCTTATTCCATATACCCACCACCCTCTGTGTGGAAAAAGTTGCCCCTCCGGTTCCTATTAAATCTTTCCCCTCTCACCTTAAACCGATATCCTCTGCTTCTTGATTCCCCTACTCGCTACTCTCTCTATCCCTCTCATTATCTTATACACCCTTATAAGATGACCCCCTCATCTTTCTGCACCCTAAGGAGGAAAGTCCTAGCATGCCCTTATGGCAGAAGCCCTCAAGTCCTGGCAACATCCTCATAACTGATGGAGTTTGAATGTATTGATTTGTCCGCAACTGCAGTGTTGCTGTATAATGTAATAAGCAGTTGGCCGAAGGCTAACTAGATGGACCGTTGGTTATTTATTTAGTGAATCACATAAAATAGAAATCCAGCCATGGCATCTGGTCCAAGATAAACAAGAGAAGCTGGACAGTGCCTGTGTGTTGAGGAATTGGGAGAAAACTGGGGAAAAAAATGTTCATGCATTTGGCTGCATGTTGTGACTTAGCTGAATCTAATTAAAGCTGTTCTGGGGGGTCAGTCCCTCGGAAAGGACACCTTTGCTGCAGATTGCTGCTGAGCTCCCTGTACCTGTTCAAACTTCATTAACACGCTGTCTCAATGTCATTTTGATTTAGACCAGTAAAGTAGAGCACAGCAGTGGGATCTATATTAAAGTCGAAGAGTAAGCTATCCCTTGAGAGGAAGGGGATTGTTTGTTTTTTTGTGTTGGCCAGTGAAGAGCCTGATTGGGAATTCTAAACTTGGCCTTGCAGGGGAGCGGAGTGCTGAATCCACCACATTTAAAACATAGCCTGCAGGAATGATTCAAAGTTCCCTCAGCCAGCTTCAGTCACCCCTTCCTTCAATTCTGTCCCAAGCCATGACTTTGGCACTTGCTGTGTCTGGGAACATTTTGGCAGATTGTTTGTGTGAATCTCAATGCGTTTGCAAGTTAATTTATTTTAGTAGGCTCTATACTTTGAGAAAAAATTAATTCATGCATTAATACATAATTGGTGAGATCTCCACCAATACAACGTCTGCGTGGTGATTGGAGAGATTTACGCCTGGCTTTTGGGTTGGTGTGGAACAAGATGGAAACTCCCTCAGTGGTTTCTATGAGATCCTTCACTCCACTTGTCACTTTCTAAATTTGCTTATTGAAGGCACATACACATTCGTAATATATTTCCTGAGGCTTGATCCCTGGCTTTTTATTCTAAAATACACCCCACCCCTAATTTATACCTTATAAAGTCCTGCATTATTTATGCCATCCATGAATTGAACTCCCTTTTTAGCAATCACTCACACGACTAACCCAACTAGTGATTTCCTTCCTTCTCTCCCAGTAGCCAAGACTGATAGTATCTCTGGAGGCTTCAGAATGTGTGACCTCCAGCTTTTACCTCACTATCCAACCCAATCAAACGATTCTGTAGCCACCCCAGTTTGCTTGCACAAATCATTCATAGATTATGAATCCTTAATCGTTGAAGACACCAGGTGTGAAGTGAATCTTTTAAGTAGCTTTGTGCTCTATCACTGTGGACAAGAACTTCCACAGAATCCCTGCTGAAACACCACAGTAGATGTCCTTGGCGCACTGTGGTGGCCTGACGTCATCTGTTTTGTATCAGTCATACCACTCAATTGAAAGTGGCAATTGAAGTGGCAAGCGAAGGAAAACAAGCTGAACTAAACAGTATGTTACTTCTTGGCGAGCAATCAGCAGAGATTATTCGCTGTTTGCTCAGCCAAGCTCACGGCAAACCTTAGCTTCATGCATCATGGAAACCGGAGTTGGGTATTTCCTTTTGGTGACTGTTGTGGCACCATTTGTTCATTGAATTGCAGAATCCAGCAGCACAGTGTGAGGGCACTCATCCCACCTTGCCCGTGCCCTCTACACCAGAGATCCGGTCTCCCTCTCCAAACATAGGTCTCAACTTTCACCTTCTAGGTTATAATTCCAGCTATTTCACCCCCAAGCTTTCAGGCAATGTATTCCAGATCATGATGAAGCACTTTAAAAAAATAACCTGCAAGGGCCTGTCCCACTTGGCGATTTTTTTTGGCGACTGCCGGCGTCATTGACTGACATATCAAGGTCGCCAAAAGGTTTTGAACATTTATAAATTCAGTGGCCAAAAAAAATGTTGCAACACTTACGGAAACACCGCGTGTCAATACATTATCGCGCCGCGTCACGCCGCATCACGCAACGTCACGCCACGCCACGTCACGCCACGTCACGCCACGTCACGTCACGCCACGTCACGCTGCATCACGCAACATCATGCCGCGTCACGCAGCATCACGCCACAACTTTTTCGATGACCTGATACGTCAGTCAATGATGCTGGTAGTCGCCGAAAAAATCGCTACGTGGAACAGGCCCTTTAGTCATCATGCCTTTGGCCCCTGTGTGGACTCTTCAGACCAAGCTGTTGGGTGGCTTTCCTAATGCCTTAGCATTAATTTTGCCAGCAGAGTGCTGCATAAAAGGAAACACCTCATTTGAGGAAGGACATTTGTGCTATTGAGGGAGTGCAGCGTAAGTTCACCAGGGATTGGCGGGACTGTCATATGATGAAAGAATCGAGCGACTGGGCTTGTATTCACTGGAATTTGGAAGGATTAGAGGGGAATCTTATAGAGAAATATACAATTATTAAGGGATTGTACTCGCTAGGTGCAGGAAACATGTTTCCGATGTTGGGAGAGTCCAGAACCAGGGGCCACAGTTTAAGAAAAAGGGGTAGGACATTTAGAACTGAGATGAGGAGAAACGTTTTCACCCAGAGAGTTGTGAATTTGTGGAATTCTCTGCCTCAGAAGGCAGAGGAGGCCATTCACTGGATGCATTCAAAAGAGAGTTAGAGCTCTTAGGGCTAGCGGATTCAAAGGATATGGGGAGAAGGCAGGAACGTGGTACTGATGGTGGATGATCCACAATGATCCCATTGAATGGCGGTGCTGGCTCGAAGGGCCGAATGGTCTACCCCTGCACCTCTTGTCCATGTATCTATGAAACTATTCTTGTAATTTTTTTTCCTAATATTCCAGAGTGTGTCCCTCCTACTTATAACCTCGATCCTCGCGCTCATGGGCTCCTTTATGGGGCACTTACAAGTGCACACTGCATATTATACTTGTCATGCTGAACATTTCAGGTGTTTCAAAAAGTTGTTAACTAATCTAAACATCTCTGTTTATCGTAACAGTTATTTGAATAGTTTTTAAATAGTCTTTGAATAATTTCAATCAGCAATTCAGGGCCACGATTGAATGGCAGAGTACACTGCTACGTTCATGTATGAACTGATGAAAGCGTGCGATTGATTAAAAGGGGTAGTTTTGCAATGGATGTTTCCACATTTAAAACATGCTTGGCCAAGATAGTATGTCCACCTTTCATGGGGTAAGGCGTTCATGATTGACCCAACACAATTCCCCCACGTGATGCGCAGTGATGCTGTTGTTGGTTGTAATCACGGCCCTGTTTGCTGCAGGAAGTGAATACTGAGCTATTGGATCAAAGTGAAGGTCTGAATGCACTGAACAAGTTGGCTGAAGAGCTTGGTGGGTGCGCCACAGCTGAAGGACGGACACAGATCCTCAACAGAGTCAACACCCTGTCAAAGAATTTCCGAGGACTGGAAGAGACTACCAAGAAAAAGTGAGCACCACTCATTTAATTGTAGTCATTGGATATTTATCATACTGCCACAAATGTAAATTGCATATTTTTTCAAGATATATTATTTGAACTGTGAGCCAACGAATGTTTATAGAGGTACAGACACTCCCCGACTTAAGTAATAGTTGACGTATTTAAACTTGCACTTAGGTAAACAATTCACAAGAGGGTGGTCCCAGTTCCTGAATGAGCTGCGAGGATGGCGAGGCTTCCCGTTCACTTTATAGATATAAAAGCATCGCCAGGCTCGTTGCACTTCCAGTTTCGGCTACTGTTGGTGTGACTCTGGGAAGGCGTGCGGTAATGAAGGATGCGGTAGAGATCAACACCTGGCCCAGTCGCCGATATCGTCCACAAGGTCAACCAGCGAGCCCTTCTTCAGTCGCCGATATCGTCCACAAGGTCAACCAGCGAGCCCTTCTTCAGTCGCTGCCACAAAGTCCAGCTGATGCGACTATTGTTGCGGCTCATGTTGAAGCCCCAGGCCCACAGCCCTTTCTTCAGGCTGCCACCACCGATGGGGCGCTCTCGGTCACCATGGGGCTCCCTCCCCTCTCACCAGCTGCCGCTTCTTCCTGTGGCTGTCACTTTGTCCACTCTGCCGTTTCCCCCCTCCACCACCACCTTCTCCTCCAAGGTGGAAGATGCCTGTGACTACAGGGGGACGAAAGAGGAAGAGGCATCAGTGGAAGGGGGAGCGGACAAAGTGACAGTCGACAGGAAGAAACAGCAGCTGGTGAGAGAGGAAGCAGCCCCATGGTGCCCGAGCGCGTCCTGTCGGTGGTGGCAGCCTGAAGAAAGCGCTGTCAGCCTTCGACTTCAACGTGAGCCTCAGCAACTGGACGGTGCAGACCAGTGGCGGTGCAGCACCGAGTGGCAATGTGCACCGAGTTTTAAGGTGAAACATTAAGGTGAAACATTGTTCCCAATGTTGGGCGAGTCCAGAACCTGGGG
Organism: Leucoraja erinaceus; assembly: GCF_028641065.1. Lineage (NCBI taxonomy): Eukaryota > Metazoa > Chordata > Chondrichthyes > Rajiformes > Rajidae > Leucoraja > Leucoraja erinaceus. Next base: position 15,930,819 of record NC_073381.1, read on the forward strand.
TCACAGTCTTAGAATAAAGGGGAGACCATTTAAGACTGAGGTGAGAAAAAAACGTTTTCACCCAGAGAGTTGTGAATTTGTGGAATTCCCTGCCGCAGAGGGCAGTAGAGGCCAAATCACTGGATGGATTTAAGAGAGAGTTAGACAGAGCTCTCGGGGCTAGTGGAATCAAGAGATATGTGGAGAAGGCAGGCACGGGTTATTGATTGGGGACGATCGGCCATGATCACAATGAATGGTGGTGCTGGCTCGAAGGGCGAATGGCCTCCTCCTGCACCTATTTTCTATGTTTTCTATGACACATGTGCTGGAGTAACTCAGCAGGTCGGACAGCATCTCCAGAGAATGGATGTGTTATTTCAGGTCAGGACCTTGCTTCAGACTGATATGGTCCGAAGAAGGGTCCCATCCCAAAACGTTACCTATCCATGTTTTCTAGAGATGCTGCCTGACCTGCTGAGTCACTCCAGCACTTTGTCATTTTGCGAATTAAACAGCATCTGCAGCTCTTTGTTTCTTCCTGGTCTTTCCTTCCACCTAGGCTTTGATTTGATTTGCGTACAATCTGATTTGTGTAAGGGTTTACAGGACACAAAGTCGGGGAGTGTCTGTATATGTTTGGGATCTGTGATTATCTGGTGAAAAAATAGAAAGCTGTGATCATTATTTGCTCAGTTTGACCTGGAGCTCAAAAGCTTATCAGCAGTTTGACCTGAAACTCAAAAGTTTATCAGCAGTTTTTCTAAAATAAAGAATAGAATAGCGTGAAGTCTTGCAATAATTTGGAGGGGTTTAGCATAGCTGTACATCTTGGATAAAATTATTCTCTCTTTCATCCACTCCCACTCTCTCCCTCGTTGTCTCTCTGTTTTATTATGCACATTTCACATATATTCATTCACTCTGATCCCTGCTGTCTCACCCTCTCGCATTCCTTATTACTCCACATCTGTGTTGCTTCAACCTTCCTCCTTGCACCCCTCACCACCCTTTCTCCCAAAAAATGCAGTGAAATGTTATTGTGGAATGTTGAGGTGAAGGTTCATGCATTGTTAAATATTTTGTACATTGGGCCAGAATTTCCAAAGACTGACACACAAATATTTAAAGGTAGACAAAAATGCTGGAGAAACTCAGCGGGTTCTGAGGAGCGAAGGAAATAGGCAATGTTTTTCGGGTCGAGACCCAAATATTTAAGCTGGTTTTATTGTTGCCGATGAGAATTTGAGCCAAAGATTCACCAGACTAATTCCTGGGATGGTGTATTTGTTTCATGGAGTAAGATTAAGCAAATCTGGTCAATGGCTTCTCCAGTTTGGAAGAACGAGAAGTGATCTAATTGAAATGTGATCTGATGCAGCATGGAAACAGGCCCTTCTGCCCACCGAGTCCGCACCGACCAGCGATCACCCCGTACACTAGCAATATCCCACACTCTAGGGACAATTTACAATTTACAGAAGCCAATTAACCTACAAACCTGTACGTGTTTGGAGTGTGTGGGTTTTTTCTGGGTGCTCTGGTTTCAGCCCACACTCCAAAGATGTACAGGTTTGTACGTTAATTTGGCTTCAGTAAAAATTGTAAATTGTCCCTGGTGTGTCAGATGGTGCTGGTGAAAGGGGACCGATGGTCGGTGTGAATTTGGTGGGTCGAAGGGCCTGCTTCAGTACTGCATCTCTAAACTAAACTAAACGTCCTTCCTTGGCAGCAGAACAAACCAATCATTAAATCTTTATGTTTAAAACTCTTATTAATGTTATGTCTGTATTCCTTCTTTATGTGCTGCAAAATGGCAAGAAGCATTTCACTCCACTACACCTAGGTGTATGTGAATGTGACCAATAAAATACCTTTGATACCTTTGATGGTTCTGGCCAACTCGCGCCCTCTGTAAATTTGTGAGAAAGTTGAAGGAGCTTCCTCACTTGCTCCTCGTGGTTTAATGTGATTCATTCATTGAAGTTGTGTGACCACCACATTCCAATTTGAGTGTATCAGAACCCACAGGAGACTGTACTACTCAAAAGAAGTTCCTTCCAGTCACCTTAGAATTTCCAACGAGTATAGCGTGGAAGCTCTTCCAATATTCTAGCATCTAATATGGAGGGTCACTGTGTGATATTTTCTAGAACTGCCCCATTCATAGAACACAGAACCGTGCAGCACAGGAACAGGCCTTTGGCCGACACTCTTTGTGCTGAACATGCTTGCAAATTAAACTAATCTCTGTCTGCATGGAAATTGGAGAATACGATGTTCCGAGCCAGATTGCAGCATCTGCAGTTCCTTGTGTGACCACTTTCAATGGTTTGAGAGTCACGTCTCAGCGAAGTGAAATATCCAGGATGAAATTCACCACATGAAATGGCCAGCATAGATAGCCTTTGGCTAGTGGACCTAACCCCATCGAGATTTCAAACCTGCCTGGTGTACAGGGCAGCATCAATTCACCTTCTCCTGTACACTTCCGCCACATGGACTAGCTCGGCTGGCAGGATCAGTGAACCGTCATTCTCTCCCAGCCCAACATACCTGGCAGGCCTCAGTATTTGCATGTCTTACACACCAATTGTGGTCTAACTGGGATAGTTAACTTTAGGGTGACTGAGTGATGAGAAATCGTTTGGAAGTATGTTATTAATTATGCAATGTTACATGTGTTTGATCCCAGTTACATAGTTTCAGGGTTTGACGGGTTCAAGCCATGCTTGAACTCTCTTTGCTCTCGATCAATTATAATTGGAAAATACCGCAGTCCTATCCCTGTGATATCATCAGCTAGGTTCCTCTGCTCATTCATTTGTTTTTGGTGTTTTATTTGCAGAGAGGAAGAATTATGCTGTTGCCAACTTCAGACAGATGAATTCCAAACTTCGGTGAAGTCATTTAGAAAGTGGGTGGAGGGAATAAACAGTAGGATTCCAGCAATAGACTCAAGCCTTTCTACAGAAACTCTTCAAGGACATTTATCCAATGTTAAGGTGAGTAATCTGGGGTTACTAAATACTTATTGCTGCCAATGAATTTACCCAAAAGACATCCAAACTTCATCCACTCTTCCATCACAGTGAGGAGGTGTTGGAGATTCACTGTGATGGATGTTTGTGTTAAGTGTGTGTCTTGGTTTTTTTTTTTTTAGTAATGTAATGAAATTTAATTGAATAAAAAAAGGCATTCTATTCTATTCATTCTATTCTAAACATATTTCCGGATTCCATTCCTTTAAGGCCTAGCTCTACCTTGTAAATGTTGTCCATTTTCCTTGGGCTCCTTCCTCAGTGCAAACGGTGTCTCTCTATCAATCCAATCATTTCATAGCAGGCTTGAAAGCTTTTGCCTGTAACACTAAAATGTCCCAGACGTGTTGCCGAACTAAATTTGACATCAAGCCAATGATGGGGTTTAATGAGCGTGGTAAAGTTGACGGCATTGGTGGAGATCGTCGGGATGCTCACCGTCGGGGTTCGGCGTCGGTGTTCCACCAGCCCGGCATGAGGGCCTGAACATCGGGCCACTCGGGGCGGCGACTGCGGGTGCTCGGAAGGCCCCGACCACGGATGAACACGGAGGGGAGGCTGGCTGGACTATGATGCCATCCTCACCTTGGTGCCATTTATGTTATGTTGTGTCGTGGACTTTCTGTGTTTGTGCTTTTTTTTTAAATTCAATTTCAATTTTATTTTTAATATGTTTTATTATTTATTTATTATTTTATTTTTTTTATGATTTTTTTTTATGATACTGCCTGTAAGAGAAATTCATTTTGTTGTCTCAAATTGAGACAATGACAATAAATTTGAATACAATACAATACAATACAGTACAAGATATTTAGAGAGGCTTTCCAGAACTGATGGCCTGGACAGGTCAAGGCACATTTACCAGTGGAAGGATAATCATCAATGCTCAAGGGGCCCAAGGAAGGAATCCTACCCTATGGACCACTGGGAAATTGCCGTGACCTTTCGAGAGTATTGTGGTCGCAGTCCATCCGTTTGGAAATTATTAACTATTTAATGGTGGAGTTGAGATGTTTCCATATGTGCTTTTCAAGCAATGTAGCTTAGCTACAGCCCAGTTGATCGTGATGCTGGACCTTGCTGGATCTTGCTTCAGGAGCTGTGGTCCAAAGACCCCCTTGGTGTCCATAACAAGCTCGCTGAGGGTGCTGGTGATTTTAATACACAATGAAAATCACTTCCAAAAAGTTCATGGGAATTCAATCATTTATCACACCAAATAGGATCCTCAATGCACTGGATCCTTTGTGGAATCTTATGTGGCGATATCTCTAGAAAAGGTATGAGCACAGACACAATGCACTAAAGAGCATTCGAGCATTTGAAGATTCAAGGGAATGTTTCTAGTTTCCAAAGGATGTCTTAAATGGTTTCCTATATAATGATGCAATATACAACATCATTTTATTCATGGTCTGTATTTCCTATCATAGATCACTTAGAAACATTGCAGGAAAAGCTAGCTCCGGAGTGTTAGTTATTAATCATCTTGTTAGCTGTATGAAGAAACTGATTTAATTCTTCAATACTCATCTTCATAAAAGAGCATCAGTGATTCAGGATCTCCTTTCTCACTTTTTTTGCACATGAAGATTTGTGCCTCTTAAAAAAGCAGGTAATGTTGTCTTTTATTTAGGTCATGTGTGATGAGTGGACAGCAAAGGCTTCTGAGGTCCAGGAAGTTAATCGGAAAGGATCAGCTTTATGTCACCAGATCAATGTGCTGATTTCTCCAGTCGTTTCAAGACCAGCATTCAAATCAGGTAAAGGACTGAATACTGGATGCCTATTTTAAAACTCCCTACTCCTTATTTAATGCCCTAACACTGCTTGTTAGATTGATGACTGGGATGACGGTGTTGTGAATTTTCTACCTTTTCGTTTGTTTACCGGTTCAGCAGGTGACTAAATGTGGTGGAATGCCAGCAATGCGCAATGTGTTGGGAATGGATTTTCCACATGTCCGCTTCTAATAGATTTATCTGAATGTCTTCAATTTGTATTATCTCCAGTTACACTGATGACCCACCATCTGACAGTCAATAAACCTACATTTTAAAATCAATTAACTCTCTAGCCAAGCATCGCAGGAGATCTACAGTGCAACGCCGATATTAAACTAATCTTGTTTTGAGTTTTAATTTCACGGATTTGTGACCAAATGAGCTGCTTCAGTTCAAATGAAAAGAAGTGGTGACTTTAATTAAATGTAAGACGATCATCACTTTACCAGTAATACCCTGTAATTTAGCATAAAATATGAAAACTTAATTTATCACCGTTTGCATGAATGTTTTTAGTTCTGCTTCTTTTTATTTTTGCCTTCCTGTTTAACGATGATGTCTCCGTGGAAGGAGAGCCCATAAGATCTGTGGGAATTCATGTGCACATTTGTGGAATTCATTGCCACAGATGCCGGAGGAGGCCAAGTCATTGGGTATATTTAAAGTGGACATTGACCGATCCTTGATTAGTAAGGGTGCAAAGGTTTACACGGAGAAGGGAGGAGAATGGTCATTGAGAGGAAATGATAGACCAGTCATAATTGAATGACTGTAGTAGACCGATGGGCCAAATGGCCTAATTCTGCTGTTTAAGAAGGAACTGCAGATGCTGGAAAATCGAAGGTTGACAAAATGCTGAAAAAATTCAGCGGGTGCAGCAGCATCTATGGAGCGAAGGAAATAGGCAACGTTGTACAGGGACTTGGTGAGACCACACCTGGAGTATTGCGTACAGTTTTGGTCTCCAAATCTGAGGAAGGACATTATTACCATGGAGGGAGTGCAGAGACGGTTCACCAGACTGATTCCTGGATGTCAGGACTGTCTTATGAAGAAAGACTGGATAGACTTGGTTTATACTCTCTAGAATTTAGGAGATTGAGAGGGGATCTTATAGAAACTTACAAAATTCTTAAGGGGTTGGACAGGCTAGATGCAGGAAGATTGTTCCCGATGTTAGGGAAGTCCAGGACAAGGCGTCACAGCTTAAGGATAAGGGGGAAATCCTTTAAAACCGGGGTGAGAAGAACTTTTTTCACACAGAGAGTGGTGAATCTCTGGAACTCTCTGCCACAGAGGGTAGTTGAGGCCAGTTCATTGGCTATATTTAAGAGGGAGTTAGATGTGGCCCTTGTGGCTAAGGGGATCAGGGGGTATGGAGAGAAGGCAGGTATGGGATACTGAACTGGATGATCAGCCATGATCATATTGAATGGTGGTGCAGGCTTGAAGGGCCGAATGGCCTACTCCTGCACCTAATTTCTATGTTTCTATGTTTCGGGCAGAACCCCTTCTTCAGACTCTAGGCCTAATTCTGCTGCTTTGAACTTATGAAGATCTGTGCAAGGATGTTTGCTCTTGTTACTGTGTAATGGGAAGATGTACCAGGATGATATTTCGACAGTTGATCTTCCTTTTTCTCAGGAGCTATTAACATTTTTACTCTGTGTTATCTGCAACTCAAGTAATGGAAATCCTTCACCTCAATGTATTATTCTGCAGGTCCACAGGTGGTGAATGGTGGGAGTGAAGTCTCTGATGTCTGTGATTCAAAAGGTGAGGAGACCATTTTTCAAGTTGAATAACGTGAGCATAGCCTACTCTTGTAACACAACAAACTACAGTCAATCTCAGTTAATTTGGAACGTTTGGGACTTTGGTGATGCTGGACAAGAGTAGTGGACGCTTCTCCTATAAAAATTACACTCTTAATTGGCTTGCGTTAAGAATTTATACAATAGAATGATACATCTTCCTGTGAAGCTTGTAGTTTTCAAGGAAGTGCAGCAACGGGGCAGTTGTGTATGAAAGAGAGTGCGGAAAGCAGGGTGCATTGTGTTACTGAAACATTCCTTGCGGCACAGAACAACAGACAGCCAACCATGCCATCTCTGGGTGCCCGCTCTACCACCCACCAAATGGAGCTCAGGGCCTGGCAGACATTGACACAGGGACAACAACCTGGCTGCTCAACACCCGGCTTGAGATCTAACTATTCCTTTGGTTTATGTTTCATTTGCAAGAAGAACAAGTCCTTATGGCAGGTTAGATTACATTCTGAGTGTTGGATTCTAGTTAACATTCTTGATAGATTGTTAGCTAATGTTGTTTGTGTCAGGTTCGATAATGTTCAGTGGCGGATTAGTTAGCTTTTTTTTTGCGGCAGGTTAGTTAATGTTAGTGGCGTAATAGTTAGGTTCTTTAATGGCAGATTAGTTCACATTCAAATGATTATATCGCATTGGCATGGTGGAAAGTGTGTTGCTAAATTAGCCGTGGAGCTTTTATGGGGCCTTATTAAGTTGTTCTCACACCCCTGGAGTGATGGTTGACTGGTCAGTTTTGGAGGGCAGTCAAGTCAAGTGAGTTTATTTTCATGTGTCCCAGGTAGGACAATGACATTCTTGCTTTGCATCAGCACACAGAACATAGTAGGCATTTAATTAGTTAAATATCCATTAATGTCCATTAAAGTCAACATGTCATCTTACTGAAGTCTCACCTCACAAAATTATTCCTCACACTTCTTTGTCCAGTGATCATTCAACCTCGTGGTGCTCTGCTCCCACACTCTCCCCGCTAGGGTTGCCCAACCGCATGATGGTAAACTCCCACAATCTCCCCATACGTTGTCCAATCTTGGGACGTCCATCCCCCACATTCTCCCAATGGTTGTTCAATTTTGTAAAGCCCCATCATAATCTTTTCTAAATTTCGTGGGTTGAAGTGAAAAATTGCTCGGGGGATTGGAGGTCCCTCCCATATGCATAGTCAAGCTGAAATCTCTTTTTACAGCCAGCTGGCGAGGCCATCATTTAAAATAGGGCAACTCACACAATGCATCTCTGGCCCAGTACTCCCACTGCAGCTGGAACACAGATTATTGTGCAAAGTTTCCACAGCTCTGCAGCAATAATTTTCTGACTCTGGCTGACTTGCAGAAGATACAAGCAGTATCATCAGAGCCAGGAGTCGGTGGTGTTCCGTTGTACTTCCTTGCTGGAGGATGTTGTGTGTGAGTTATAGATTCATGAAACTTTGCAGCATGGACACAGGCCCTTGGGCCAACCTTAACCATGCCGATCAATGCGACCTATTGGGCTTTTCCCATTTATTTGCATTTGGCCCAGAGCCATCTAACCCCTTCCCATCAATAGAGCTAGACAGGGCTCGTAAAGATAGCGGAGTCAGGGGATAATGGGAGAAGGCAGGAACGGGGTACTGATTGTGGATGATCAGCCATGATCACATTGAATGGTGGTGCTGGCTCGAAGGGCCAAATGGCCTATTCCTGCACCTATTGTCTATTGTCTGTTGTCAATAGTGTGGGATGAAGGAGCTATCTTACATTCACCAATAAAAAGAGAAATATTGATTCTATTTGATTCCCTCCTTTTTCAATGGAATGTTGTTATGATTTTTATGATTAGAGTAAACTCAGGTCTGTTTCAAGTGTTAAAACTCTGATTTTAGAAGTTGGATAATGTACCTCTGGTGTGGAACGATAGAACAGAAACTGTAACGTCAGCAAAGGGCAGTTCCAAAATTCAGTATCAGATTATAGATTGCGTTCAGATTGGACAAAGTAAATCTTGGAAACTCCAAGGGGCCAACTTAGACAGATATACAACTTAGCTGTAGAAATGGACAAAGACTTTCCGATTTGTGGTGAGTTGCAAAACAATGACATTCTAAAATGTAAAGTTTGTTGTATTTACATAAACTTCCCATCTGATTTTTAAGTTAGTCTATCTCCCTTGCTGCACAAAAAAAACTTGTCAATGAGTTGAAGAATTTTTCCTCACTACAGAGGTGAGTGCCATCCAGAAAGATGTTGCAGATGTAAGTCGTCGGTACGAAGAGGCGGGAGCCTCGCTGAAGAGGACGGAGAGCCAGCTGGATTCCATGCTGGCTCAGAGGCAACACACCCAGGAGGAAGCCTTGGTGATCAGAGAGTGGCTGGAGTCGGTGGATAAGAGAGCTGCAGGCTGGGATACAGTGCCAACAGAGAATGAAGCTATAAAGGAGCAAATTGAGCAACACAAGGTGTGCACTGATCCTGATTGTTATTTCTAGTTAAATGTGTCAAGGAGTGACAAACTTCATTTATTAATTAAATTATCTCCCCATTTATGTTGTTCAAAAGTCTTTACTTCAAGCTGCAGTGAAGATAAAATGGAGAAACAAGGAACTGCAGACGCTGGTTTACCAAGAAAAGACACAACATGCTGGAGTAACAGCTGGTCAGGCGGCAGGCATCCCTTGGATACAGACTAAAACGTCACTTATCCATGCACTCCGTGGATGTTGCCTGACCCGCTGTTACTCCCGCAATTTGTGTCTTTCCTGAAGTTAAGTTGTGATGGATAAGTTTAACTTTGATATGTCGATTATATTAAAGATAGCTTTTATATGAGTAGTATACCAGAGGATAGGAATGATTCAAGAACTATTTTCTATGAAGCCATTTTTTTTGTTCGTGACCAGTCTCTCTCTGCAGAGAGTAATAAAATGGACGTGGCAAAGGGGAAGAGGATCATTGCTGTACGCTTACATTCACACTGAAATCTGCCACCTATTTTTGCTTTGAACAAAATCTGACAGCATCACGCTCCCTCACTACTTCAATGTAAAGCCAACATTTTCTGTCTAAGTTTCAGAAGTGAGATTAGAATCTGCAACCTGCAGACTGTGAGATAAGATGCTACCACTTAACCACAGCTGATACCTGCGTACTGTTTAGTAGTACTGGTGATTTGAAATGACTTTGTTAAAGGTACAAACTACCATTGTCCATATAATCTAACATGAACTCTCCCCGCAACAAGGGGAGAATGGTGCATTTTTTTTTTAATCCTTCAGTTTCACTCTTAAGTGAACCACCTTGTGAGCTACTTTACAGTATACTTTCAAAATCTGCTTACTATGTGTAAAGTGTTAATTATCCCATTTCATGCAGCTGGACTGAGGTCAAATAACAAAGCTTCCCAATGTATTCAATGTCATTCCAATATTCCTGTAGAAACTCAACAGTCAGTACAAATTTAAACACTGAACACAAAATCCCTTTTAAAGGTACAAGCCTGTGAATTACCAGCGTGAGTGTGTTCTGAAATCACATTTAGCGCAGAGTGGATCCATTTCCAGTCAGGGTGCTGAGTGGGGGCAGTGCTGACTCTGGAGAGCAGTGATTCAATTACCTGCAACTGAACACAGTCACACAGCTGAAAAAAGTCCCAACCCGAAAAGGATCCTGTCCATGCCTGTGTTGGGCTCCATATCTGAGGAAGGATCTGCTGGCGTTGGAGAGGGTCCAGAGGAGGTTTACGAGAATGATCCCAGGAATGATTGGGTTAACATATGATGAGTGTTAGACAGCACTGCGCCTGTACTCGCTGGAGTTTAGAAGGATGACAAGGGGGTGGGGTAGGCGGCTCATTAAAACGTAACAAATATTGAGGATTGTGGATGTGGATAGGATGATTCCATGGGGGAGTCTGGGACAAGCCTCAGAATAAAAGGACGTACCTTTAGAAAGGAGATGAGGAAGAATTTGTTTGGTCAGAGGGTGATGAATCTGTGAACTTTGTTGCCAGATACATCTGAGGAGGCCAAGTCAATGGATATTTTTAAGGCGGAGATTGTCAGATTCTTGATTAGTAAGGGTGTCGGGGGTAATGGGGAGAAGATAAGAGAATGGGGTCGAGAGGGAAAGATAGGAGCCGTAAAGAATGATTTGCAAAAGGGAACTGGATATTTGGAATTTGCAGGGCTATAAGAAAAGAGCGGGTGAAGTGGGGCAAATTGGGCAGCTCCTCAAAGATTGTCTGAATGACCACTTTCAGTACAATAAGCGACTATCCCAAAGTCAAGCGCTGCTACTTTTTCATGGTGTAACAAAAAGTAAGCAGAAGAACAGAGACTACACTGCGTGTTTCTACGGTTGCATACCTGCAAACGGACAGGCAAGAAAAGACCATCAAACCCATTCAAAATGAACTGCGTATGTCTTCAGCAACAGGAGAACACAGGCATCAAAAACATAAACCCAACAGTAGCTGCAGAAAAATCCCATCGTCCCATGTTATGAAGAGTGTATTCAAACCCATCAGTGTGCATGAGGCGTTCCCCAGGTGTAAGGACTAATTTTATTGAAAGGTGCAACTCCTTGTAGGCTTTGGAAAAAGCCCAACAGTTGTTGCGCCTGGACACAAAATGCTGGAGTAAAGATGTTGTGCCTGATAGGAAAGAGATTCTGGTCTGTGTCAGCAGATGTACAGGGTAAATAATTGTGTCCAATGTTCAGGGGATTGAAGTGGAGACTGAGATGAGAGTGTTGAGTGAGTTACTCCAGACCAGCACGTATATTTTGTGTTTGTTCTCTAACGTCTGGCTTCTTTCACATAGGGGTTGCTTTTCGGTCCAATAAATTACATCACTGCGACTAAACTATTTAAAGTTGAGATATTTCTTATACTTCTGACTAACTATGGAATGTTTAAAAAATAGAAGAAACTAATATATTTTTCAGCTTTCAATAATGTATAAAAGCAGTTGGGCAATTGGAAAATGATGGAGAACAACCAGTAAGTCTTCCAGTATTTTGCCCATCAGGGTTTTTGTGGTTCTACAGTATAATTAAATAGTTATATTAGTGATTGTTTTGCTTATTACCCTGTCCTTTCCTAATGTTTAGGATATGTGTCCCTTTCAACAGATATTACATTTCAAGAGTTGATTCAATATGCCTGATCAAGGCATCGTTTTCTGCATTTAACTCTTAACATTTTTCTTGTGCCTCCTTGCTCCAGGTGCTCGAAGCTGAATTGAAACAAAACACAGATAGGGTTGAACAGGTGAAAGAGAAGTTGACTTTGCTACTGCAAGAAAACCCGGACTCGCCTGAAGCAGGGAAATGGAGACAGACGCTGGATTATATAAGTAATCTTTCACTTGTCTATCTTATGAATGCATAGTAGTAACACAACTTCAATATTGCCACTATCATTTTGAACATGTTGATCAAGCCAGCTCTCAGTCTTTGAGAGTCAAGAGAACGTCAGTCAGGTTTATGCCATTTGTTCTCATAACACAGGTGTCGCTCATTTGGCCTGTTGTCTCTAAACCAGCTAGAAAAGAGCTATCGAAACTACTTTCACTTTTTACTGCTCTTGGTTCATAGTTCAGTAATTTCTGGCACAACAAACACTCATCCAAGTATTGTGTTTTTAGCCTCCACCACTTTTTCAACAACAAACTCCAATCCCTTACCTCTTGTCGAGTGCATGAAAATGCTTTCCCAAATCCAATTTATAACAATTATGATAAATCTTTGCCCCCGACCTTTCTCAAGTGAGATGGGTTCTTACCCAAGCTAGGCCTCCTGTAATTTCAGATACCTCAGTTACATTTCGCCACCGTCTCCTTTATTCGAGTGAATGCAATTCCAGTTTAGTGGGCCTGTCTGCAGATTATGCTCGACTTGCTGAGAATATCCAGCATTTTCTGTTTTAATTTCAGGTCTGCTTTTTTTTCATTGATTTCCATTTAAATAGAGGGATACCTAATGCAGACGGTGAATGCACAAAAAATTGAAACAATACCTCTCGGGGATTTACTTTTAATGTCTCTTTAATATGTTAAGATGTTTTAAGGTATGTATTTTTTTGACATATGAAAGGAAGGTAGATTAAAAGATTTTTACTTGGGACCATCAAGCTCAATCTCAGAACATTCTAGAATGTTTGACAGCCAACGAGAGATAACACCCTTATTTTGAATTAACATGGAAATGGGAAAACAGAGATCTAAGTACAGCAGTAATCATTGAGCTCGATATACTGTACAGTGAAAGGAACCAAATCTGATGATGAAGCGCGATTCGAAAGGTACTGAAATGCACGAAACTTATTAAATCACAGAACGGACGTTCTAGGAATACCTCCCTGTCCGATTAACCCACAAACCTGTGTGTCCTTATTAAACATGCAGCTTTGATGAGAGTGGTTGATTGTAACTTCATTATTCCATCAATAAGCATTTTTAATTTTAGCCCTGTGCTAAATCATTCCCTTGTCCCTCCATTGAAAACGACAGTCGCCTAGATAGATCTTCCCGATGCAACTTCAAGGAACAGCAAATGTGCAACTTGACACATGAAGCAATTGACTTTAGGAATGAGCCATGAAATGAGTAGAACATAAATGGGAACTGGGTAGCATAGTGCTCATTAATATGAAAAGATTTTCTTTGCAGGGCAGTGGATGAATAGTTGGTATTGAAGCCCGACATGGCTTCTGCATCATCTGCGTTGTTCTCATTGAGCTGTACTCACAAAGGATTTCTTGTTTGTGTTCACTTTTTACAAAGTCTGCTCTCCCATTCATTTGTTGGAAAGGTTGCGTAACCAATACATCAGCTTGTAACCCAGTCTGAGACTCCTGCAGTATCAGTGTTGAAATACAGAGGCAAGTCTCTCTGAGCTTCCTTCCAGCCACTTACAGATTTCTCCCCTCTTTCCCTCCGACTACAAATCACAGTCGTACAGCAGAGAAACAGCCTCTTTAGCCCAATTCGTCCATGTCAACCACAATTCCCCATCTAAGCTTGCCCCTCAATCTCTTTACTACCCAAGCACCTGTCTAAATGTATTTTAAATGTTGTTATTCTACCTGCCCCAACTATGTTCTATGGCAGCTCATTCCAGGTTTGGCTTAGGGCAAGTTAGGGCAGCACAATGGTGCAGTGGTGGAGTTACTGCCTTATGGCACCAGAGACCCAGGTATGATCCTGACCCAGGTATGACCCAGGGTGCTGTCTGTACGGAATTTGTACGTTTTCCCTGTGACCGTGTGGGTTTTCTACAGGTGCTCTGGTTTCCTCCCACAGGTTTGTAGGTTAATTGGCCTCTGTAAATTGTAATTGGCCCTAGTGTGTAGGATAGAACGAGTGTATGGGTGATCACTGGTCAGCATGGGCTTGATGGGTCGAAGGGCCTGTCTCCATGGTTTATCTCTAAAGTCTAAAGACATCCCATCTCCTTCTTTCCTTTATCCCTTTCTCTCTTACAGAGCACACCTGAAGTATTGTATATGTTGGTCTATATGCCTAAGGTAGAGTGAGTGGAGGGAAAGTGCACCAGGCTGGATCTTGGATGGCAGGTCTGGTGAAGGAGGAAGTGTTGAGCAGGCAAGGCGTCTAATCTCGAGAGTTTAGAAGAATTGAGAGGTGTCCTCATGAGTCCTTAGAGGACTAAAATCCATTGAGGACTCTGGCCTAGATGTGGCGAGGAGGCGTGGGATGGGGTATTCCATGGTGCTAGGTATTTCTCACTGGTGTGAGGAGAGTCACAGTCTCAGCGCTGAGATGAGATATTTCTTCACTCAGAGGCTGGCGGATCTTTGGAATTCCTTTCAAGGCTGATGTGGCGTCTCGGTCGCTGAGATCATTCGAAACGGAGATCAATGGATTTCTGGAATTTGGGAGAATTGAGGGATGTGGGAATAGGGCTGATAAATGGGTAGAAGATGGTCCACTGAATGCTGGAGCAGGCTGAATGGCCATGCTCCTTTTACACATATTCCCAGGTACTGTCACTTGCTGTACTGTTCTCCTTATGTTTTCCCTTTCTACCAAAGCTCCTCTCCCCCCGCCAACTTGCATCCACACCCACTTGCCTCTCCCCATTCTGCTTGCCCCCACCAAGTCACCATTTGTACTTACCTCCTCTTCCCATCCCTTACATAGAAACATAGAAATTTAGGTGCAGGAGTAGGCCATTCGGCCCTTCGAGCCTGCACCGCCATTCAATATGATCATGGCTGATCATCCAACTCAGTATCCCGTACCTGCCTTCTCTCCATACCCCCTGATCCCTTTAGCCACAAGGGCCACAGCTAACTCCCTCTTAAATATAGCCAATTAACTGGCCTCAACTACCCTCTGTGGCAGAGAGTTCCAGAGATTCACCACTCTCTGTGTGAAAAAGGTTCTTCTCATCTCGGTTTTAAAGGATTTCCCCCTTATCCTTAAGCTGTGACCCCCTTGCCTGGACTTCCCCAACATCAGGAACAATCTTCCTGCATCTAGCCTGTCCAACCTCTTAAGAATTTTGTAAGTTTCTATAAGATCCCCTCTCAATCTCCTAAATTCTAGAGAGTATAAACCAAGTCTATCCAGTCTTTCTTCATACGACAGTCCTGACATCCCAGGAATCAGTCTGGTGAACCGTCTCTGCACTCCCTCTATGGCAATAATGTCCTTCCTCAGATTTACTTACCATTTATTTCTTCTTTCTTCTGCTTTTCCTCCTTCTCTTGCTTATCCCTACTCCTTCACCTTGCCTGCCCCTGCTTCTACTTGCCTCCTCTCTCTCTCTCCCCGGTTTGCCCCCTCTCTTCACTGCCCCTGTGCCCCAATGTTTTTCTCTCCCATCCCATTTGCTTCCCATCCATCCCCCCCCCCCCCCCCCCCACTGTTTGTGCTCCATCGCTTGCATTCTCCCCGCCGTTCCCCACTCTGTTGTAGTTTAGAGATACAGCATGGAAACAGGCCCTTCAGCCCACCCAGTGGCCATCGATCACCCGTTCAATGGTATCCCACTCCCAGCATGCTAGGGGCAAATTACAGAAGGCAATTAACCTATAAAACCACACGTCTTTGGGATGTGGGAGGGAACCGGAGCACCTGGGGGAACCCTACACAGTCACAGGGAAAAGCAGCAAGCTGCACAGACAACAGCCGAGGTCAGGACTGAACCCGGGTCTCTGGTGCTGTGAGGCAGGGGCTCTAACAGCTGCACCACTGTCCCACCCTGTTACCATTTCCCATTTTCCCCATCCTCTCTAATTAGCCCTTCTCAGCCTATCTTGATTTCCCCTCTTACATAGAAACATAGAAAATAGGTGCAGGAGTAGGCCATTCGGCCCTTTGAGCCTGCACCGCAATTCAATATGATAATGGCTGATCATCCAACTCAGTATCCTGTACCTGCCTTCTCTCCATACCCCCTGATCCCCTTAGCCACAAGGGCCACATCTAACTTCCTCTTAAATATAGCGAATGAACTGGCCTCAACTACCTTCTGTGGCAGAGAGTTCCAGAGATTCACCACTCTGTGTGAAAAATGTTTTCCTCATCTCAGTCCTAAAAGATTTCCCCCTTATCCTTAAACTGTGACCCCTTGTTCTGGACGTCCCCAACATCGGGAACAATCTTCCTGCATCGAGCCTGTCCAACCCCTTAAGAATTTTGTAAGTTTCTATAAGATCCCCCCCCAATCTTCTAAATTCTAGCGAGTACAAGCCGAGTCTTCCCTCATGTCCCCTCCCTCTCCTGATCACCTTCAATCTTCCCCGTCAGCATTTTACATTCGCTCTTCCCTTTGCCTTTTGCTCACACTTTCTCCATGCTTATTTACCTGCACCATCAATGTTTTAAATGCCTCAGATTCAGACAGTGGAAAATAAACAAATCTCAACTCTGCAGACACATGTTAGAATGATAAGATTTGGTGCAGATTATAATTTGCATCCTACTTCTGTTTCACAAGGCCTTAAATTGAGTGAATTTGTTTGATTCTTCACCTGAAAAATCACCATTATCATCATTGTTGTCAAGCACTTGAGTATTTCCAGCTCTTATTGTGTTTTATACATTCAACTTTTTTTAATTAAATTTTCTTATTATTACATGTAACTTTTATCTAATCCAACTGTCCTCTTGCATCCTTGCCCCAGCTCCCCATAAAGAAAAAGCAAACTCTAATGTAACCATATAACATATAACCATATAACAATTACAGCACGGAAACAGGCCATCTCGGCCCTTCTAGTCCCTGCCGAACACTTATTCCCACCTAGTCCCATCTACCTGCACTCAGACCATAAACCTCCATTCCTTTCCCATCCATATACCTATCCAATTTTTAAATGATAAAATCGAACCTGCCTCCACCACTTCCACTGGAAACTCATTCCACACCGCCACCACACTCTGAGTAAAGAAGTTTCCCCTCATGTTACCCCTAAACTTCTGTCCCTTAATTCTCAAATCATGTCCTCTTGTTTGAATCTTCCCTACTCTCAATGGGAGAAGCTTATCCACGTCAAGCCTGTCTATCCCTCTCAACGTTTTAAAGACCTCTATCAAGTCCCCCCTTAATGTATCTTTCATTTGTGCTCATTACTTAAGTTCATTTATTTAACCAAATTATTTTGGCAGTCATACAAAAGGTTCATCAAAAAAATTGCGGTGTAGAATTCAGTGATTTGGCATTCAAATCTATCATAGAGTGAGCAAACAGAATTTCACAAGCGCACATATGTATAATTGATATGGGAAACTTCACTTGGAGAGACGTCTCTTCTAAATAGTCCATAAAGTTATTGTCTGTATATTAGACTGATGAGATCAGGCAGGTTAGTCATGCACGGTGTGATGAAATCACTGACTGAGTCAGCTCCTTTTATAAGTCGTGGGCAAGAGAACTTTATTTTATAGATAAAGTCGCTCACTGCTTGGACACCTGTATGTCAGCACATGGTGGTTGCTGTTGTTTAAACATGCCTGTTGCTACATCAGCTCTGAAACGTTAGTGCCCAATTTCTGACATTGGACTAAATATTTATAGATGTAATAATCTCAAACTGTCACCATCTGCTTCGAGGACGTTGAAAGCTTTTGTTCCCGTTTGATCTCCTTGTAGAAGCTTATAAATCGGTGTGGTTTAAAGCTCGCATTGTATTCTGTGGCGAGGGCTCCCACTTTCTGCTACAAGTCAGTTGTTCAAGAACCTGAAGGTTAATAGTGTCTGAAAGTAATGCAGCTTTCTTGCTTTGATGCCGGCAGTTCACGCCAAGTTACGCGTTGGGCTATGAATGCCGCCTTTGCCAGCAACATCCAGATCCCGAGAAAATGAAGTGGAGAGAAAAGTCAGTGCCAAGAATTAGATAACAGGCCATTATTTCAAAACTGTTGGCTGGTTATACTCCTGTTAGAGAGAATTCTTCGCTTCATATCTGGTTTACTCAGTTGGGGGCAGGCAGAATGACGGAATGGGAAAGTTGCTGCCTTAAAGCACCAGAAACCTGGGTTAGATCCTGACTGCGGGTGCTGTCTGTACGGCATTTGTACGTTCTCTCTGTGATTGCACGGGTTTTCCCGGGTTTGGTTTAGTTTATTTTAGTTTTTCACACATTCTGTAAATTGTCCCTCGTGTGCAAAATAGAACTAGTGTATGGGTGATCGCTGATGGGTGGTTGGCCTAAGCAAAGATCCTATAGCAAGCAAGATAGATCACTCGACCAAAAATATGTAGTACGGTCATGGGCAGATTCGTGGGTAATTTTCGGCTCCATTTCCGTAACCGGCTTCCGTCTCTGCACCAAAGATCCCTATAGCAGAGCAAAGATACTAGTGCGGAGATGGAAGCCGGTTACGGAAACATCCTCGTAAAAATAGAAATTCTTTGGTAAAAATCTTCTCCTCATTTTCAGAATTACAATTTATTAACACAAACTATCCCCCCGCAACGTTGATTACACTGCGAGTCGGGTCGGGTCGGGTCGGGTCGGGTTATTGAAATGGATGAAAAAAAGGCCCATGTTCCGCTCCATTGCGTACTACACGTCAGCCCATTGCATTTAGCAGGAGTGGTCTAACTTACTCTGCTATAGGATCTTTGGGCCTAAGGGGCTGTTTCCACACTGTATCTCTAAAACTAAAACTTATTTTCATTCTATTGAATGGAAATTGGCTGATCATTAAACCAATTTCTGGCACATTTTTCCCACTGCTGGATAATTCTGGATGAAAAGTGCGGTTACTTTTTGTATCCATGCCCTTATAAACGTATTGGTATTGGGTAAATAATGGGTACCCATTCCATGGGGATACCATGGTGATCTGAATGACCAGAATGACCAGAATAGGTAAAACTGCATATTATTGAATAATATTGTATTCACATTCATGTTAAATTGATGAAGCAAATATGTTACACAAAGCGTCTCCTCTCTCTCTGGAGGTCCCAGTGAAACCACACAGATTAAAATAATCCCTTAACTCATCTTATCTTTCCAATTATCCCTTTGTAACCATACCTGATCCCTCTTTCTCTGCACGTGCTGTGCTATGTGTCAGTGTGTTCTCAATTCTTCCTTGCTTTTTCTTGTTGCTTGTGCACCTTTTGTACACTCATTTTCTGCATGTAATGCCTTCCCTGCTCAATCTGTGTGCCTGAACTTCTCTATTCCACATTCCTCCTGCATATTCTGTGCTCATTCTCCCCATGCTCTGTTGCACTCACCGCCTCCCCCCCTCCCTTCCTCTCCCCACATCATTAATATGGTGGAACCACTCAATTCCTTCATCATAGTGCTTGCAGATCCTTCTTCTGAACGTGTAGATGTACTGCCATATTCCCCCTGCCCCTTTCTTTTCTGTTTTACTCCATAACCTCCTCTTGCTTGTAGTCCCACCAACTTGCCTGCCTCTGCTCGCACTTGCCTCTCCCTTCTCCCCACCCTGCCTGCTTCTGCTTGCCCCTTACCCGTTCATGCTTGTCACCTCATCCCACCCTCTGATTTGCCCCTTCCTCATTCCCCAGGTTATGGTGCATCAGTACAGTTATGGATGAGCCCTATTTTTTAAACCAGGCTCGGGGAGTTTTGTATTGAACTAAGTGGCTCTGGAACAAATCCTGTTTAAATTAAATTCATGTCTTCGGGGAGTTGATGTCTGATGTTTGTTAGATAGGGGAATTGGTTTCTTGTTCAAGTGCCTTTGGCGATTTCCTCCCACTATTGCAGCAGCATCTCCTATTTCCCAATTTCACTCGCTCCAAGGCTTGTTTAGTTTAGTTTAGTTTATTGTCATGTGTACCGAGCTACAGTGAACAGCTTTTTGTTGCATGCTAACCAGTCAGAGGAAAGACCAGACAGGACTGCAATCAAGCCGCCCACAGTGTACAAATACAGGATAAAGGCAATAATGTTTAGTGCAAGGTAAAGACCAGTAAAGTCCGATTAACAGTAGTCTGAGACGCTCCAATGAGGTATATAGTAGGTCAGGACCAGCTCTCTAGTTGAGGTAGGATGGTTCAGTTGCCTGATAGCAGCTTGAAAGAAACTGTCCCTGTATCTGGAGGTATGCGTTTTCACACTTTTTATCCCTCTTGCCAAATGGGAGAGGGGAGAGGAAGAACTGACCAGGGTGAGACTGATTATGCTGGTAGCCTTGCCGAGGAAGCGCAAAAAGTATGAATCCTAGTTTCATCGGGCGCTCTGAGCAAGGCCAAGTGTTGATCTCTGTCTGTTTTGGTTGTGGAGAGAGTGTCTCTGATGACATTGGCATAACAACAAACTTGCTTGACAACTGGGTTGTATGGGGTACCAGTGCTTAAACAGGCCACGTGGCTCAAAGTGTCCACATTGACAGTTATGCTTCTGTTCAAGCCGCCTCTTGCCTTTGTGTGTAGGAAGGAACTGCAGATGCAGGTTTATACCAAATACAGACACAAAGTGCTGGAGTTACTGCAGCTGGGACCCGCTGAGTGACTCAATAATTTTGTGCTATCTCCTCATTCTTGCCTTTCCTCATCAAACTCTTTGCAAGTGGAGCAATGATCCATCGAAGGGCAAGATGCTGTTTTGAAGGCGTTTAGCTTTGTTGGTGATGAAAAGTCGTCATTGCGCATTCTTGTTCTTGTCCACTCTAGATTCAAAGTGGAAGCAGGTCAGCCAGTCGGCCAGCGAGCGGCAACAGAAGCTGCAGGAGTCGTCTGGGTTCCTCACGCAATTTGAGACGGCTGAGGTGCAACTGAGTCAGTGGCTCATTGAGAAGGAACTGATGATGAATGTGTTGGGGCCACTCTCCATTGATCCTCATATGTTGAACAATCAGAAACAACAAGTTCAGGTAAGGGGTATCCATTATTCATCGGCACTAACAACCATTAGTCACTCCTTATTTATTGGGATGAATACTTTCATTGAAATTGGAGAACTTGAGTTTTATGGATGTGGAAACCGGGAATGCTTTGACTGAAATGGTGGAAGAGGATCCCGTAGTGATGTTTAAAGGGACATTTAATGAGTATTTGAAAAGAGGGGTGGAATTTACAAGGCTTTGATGAAAGAGTAAGAGAATGGAACTGATTAGACCACATTAGTTCAAGACTGCTGTGCTGTGAGATTCAAACCTTTGCAGCCATTGGTAATATGAGTTGTCTGAAAACATACCAACCCGCAGAAAAACCCAGCGATATCAATATTGATGGCCCTAATAACCCTTGCATTCCCCCTCTCTCTGTCCCTCCCCCATCCGAGTGGTGCTGCTAGTTTCACTGTTTGCATCCCATCATTAACACCTCTCCCACAGACAACAATGAGCCATTGTGGGCTCGAACAGAGCATTGTGGTCATCAGTGCCGGCTCTGATTTGTGATGTGCCTTTTCATACCTCTTCCCTGCCTAAAGAAGGGTCTCAACCCGAAACGTCATCTATTCTTTTTCTCCAGAGATGCTGCCTGGACCCGCTGAGTTATTCCAGCATTTTGTGTCTCCGGTGTCAACCAGCATCTGCAGTTCATTCCTACACAGCAGCAAAACCAGGCCAGGCCAGTCGAGCCTCCTCCACCATTTGATAAACTCACACTGCCAATCTAAATGTGACTGCAGTTACACATTCCAGTATACCCACATTAATCTTTCTTTAGCAAGCGATCACCCCGTACATTAGCACTAACTACACACAGGAGACAATTTACAATTTTTACAGGAGCCAATTAACTTACAAGCCTGTGTTTAAGAGGGAACTGCAGATGCTGGAGAATCGAAGGTTACACAGAAAAGCTGGAGAAACTCAGCAGTTTCTCCAGCTTTTCTGTGTAACTTACAAGCCTGTATGTCTTTGGAGTGTGAAAGGAAACCGGAGCAGCTGGAGAAAGCCCACAAAGTCACAGGGAGAGCGTACAAGCTCTTTACACGCAGCGCCCGTAGTCAGGATCGAACATGGGACTCTAGTGCTGTAAGGCAGCAACTCTACCGCTGCACCACTGTGCTGCTCCATGTTCTCCAGAGATGCAACCTGGCCCGTTGAGTCACCCCAGCACCTTGTGTTCCCTCAAGTCACGACTAGTTGAGCTTATGTCATTAGCATAAGTACAATGAAAATCACCCTCTCCTAAAGCCCAGCAGATACAAACCTAGCCTGACCTTTCCTCAATGGCGACATGCCCATTCCACATATTAGTCTCAAAGATATTCTCTGAACTGCTTTCAAATCTTAACATCCTGCTTTAGAGAAGGAGACCCATACTCTACAGAGCACTCCAGATGTGGCCTCAAAAATGCCCGGTATAGCTGAAGCGTAACAAAATGTGTAGGAAAGAACTGCAGATGCCCGTTTAAACCGAAGATAACACAAAAAGCTGGAGTAACAAAAAGTCTAAAAAAGGGTCTCAACCCGAAAAGTCACCCATTCCTTCTCTCCAGAGATGCTGCCCGTCCCGCTGAGTTACTCCAGCTTTTTGTGTCTATCTTAGCTGAAGCATAACCTCCCTACCTGTGTGTTCAATTCTCCCAGGAATAAGCAATAACATTGTGTTCATGTTACTACCAACTTGCTCTACCTGTTGTATTAGCCTTTTTGTGAATCAAGCACAAGGTTCACCTAGATCCCCCTGCATCTTGGAGTTCTGCAATCTCTCACCGTTTACATAGTATGCACCTTGTTTAATTTTCCTAACAAAATGAACAATTTGACATCTTCACACGTTATTCACCATTTGCCAGCATTTTGCCCACTCAATCAATGTGTCCATATCCTCTTGTAGTTTCCTTATATTCTTTTCATAACATGCTTTCCTATCTATCTTTGTGTCAGCAGTAAATTTAGCAACTAACCTCCATCCAAGTCATTTCTATAAATTGTAAAATGTTGAACCCCTGCACTGACCTTTACGGCACTCCACTTAAAACTTGCCAACCAAAACGACTTATTTTTACTCTCCCTCTGTTTTCTATTAGCTAGTCAATCTTTCATCTACGACAGTATGTTACCTCCTACACCATGAGCAGCTATTTTCCCAATTCGCCTTTGTTACAGCCCTCATCAAGTACCTCTAGAAATATATTACAGTCCCTTTTATCCACAGGATACGTTACTTCATCAAAAGACTCCTATAAATTGGTCAGACATGACAAGTTGTCCTAACAAACAGTTCGGGTTTGTCTGCCTTGATGCTTGGAGAGTTGTGGGTTTACTTTAATCATACATGATTTTCCTTTCATGAAACCATGTTGATTTTGCCTGTTGACCTTGGACTTTTCTAAACGGCTTGCTATAAGTTCATAAGTTAGTTATAGGAGCAGAATTAGGCCATTTGGCCCATCAAGTTTACTCCACCATTCAATCATGGCTGATCTATCTTTCCCTCTCCACCCCATTTTCCTACCTTCTTCCCATAACCCCTGACACCATTACTAACCATATCTCCATTCTCTTTCTAATCACATCTCTATAACACCTCTTTTCATATTTTCCCGATGACAAACATTAGTTTCTTGCTTTCTATCTCCTTTGCTTTTTAAATAATGGAGTTATGTTTTCTATTTTCCAATACATTGGTACCTTTCACTAAACTGGAGAAACTAGATAGACTCAGCAACCATCTCACTCGCCACTTCCTTTCAAACCTTGAGGTGAGGACCATCAAGATCCAGAGACTTGCCAGCCCACAACCTGAATAATCAGTCCAACTTCCCTTGCGACTGGAATTATCCTGCGTTCCCACCCCCTCTCTCCAGATTCCTGATGTAGCTATTTCTAGGATGTTATCAGTGTCCTCTCAGGTGAAGATGGAAACAAAACATTGATTGAATGTATCGGCTCCAGTTTCATTTCCATCCAGATTCCCCCAGACTTGCTTTCTATAGAACCAATACTAAATTAGTTAACCAATTAAAAAAAACTATCTATGGAAAAACGTCCTATCACATTTTAAAAATATTTTTGGATGGTTTTATCTTGTGTTTTAAATTATCCTTGCCTTATTAGTTGTTTAGCCATTCTGCACTGCCTTTATATTCTGGCCAGTCTACTAACCTGCATCTACTTTTGCACAATTATTTTCTCCTTTTCTTTATGTTTAGTACTATTATTACCATTTTTAGTAACCACAGATTATAGGAACATCCCCTGGGAATTTTGTTTTCTTGTCGGAATGTTTCTTTTCTGTCCATTCTGAAAGATCTCCTTAAATGTCTACCACTGCATCCAAAGGTATTTTTAGCTGAGTGAACCAGTAGTCATGACAGCAAAGTGGTCTTGTACAATTCAGTAGTTTTAGCAAATTTGTCTCCATCTAAAATATATTTAACCCAGTTTACTGTGAGTGGATGCATTGTAAGAATTGCCTAAAATGGCTGTCAGACAGATTGATGTAAATTCCCTTTGGAGTAGAGGTCAGCCTGAGCAAATGCATTCCTTGCTTTAGTTCTGCTGTTAGCAGAAGCTTCTTATTGAGCATGAGATGTCATGTGGTGTCCATTTTCTGTGTATTTGCGTGTGACTTTTAGTAGCTAGAGCTCAGTTCTGTTCTGGACTTGTGGCATGTTAATGTACACTGAGTGTGTTCACCCATTGTACATATGTTGCACTCAACAGAACAACCTTTCCTCAAACCACTTAATTCAAATATACATCCAACTTTATCTTAGAAAAGCCTGTTGGTAATACTAACTCAGCCATTCATTCTTAGTCACAGAGTCATAAAGCCATACATAGAGCCATGGAAATAGACCCTTGAGTCCTAACTTGCCCATGCTGACCAAGATGTCCCATCAATGCTAGTCCCACCTCCTCACATTTGGCCGATATCCCTCTAAACCCTTCCTATTCTTGTACCTGTGCCAATGTTTTTAAATGTTGTATTACACCTGTCTCAACAACTCCTTCGGCAGCTCAGTCCATATACTCACCGCCCTCTGTGTGAAATGTTACAACCCAGAATCCTATTGAATCTTGCTCCTCTCAGATCTTATTATCAGATCGCAGGATCCGTAATGTTTGGATCCTGTGATAGGGTTGCACTGGGATTGGTCTGTGTTGTGCACAAACATAGAAACATAGAAATTAGGTGCAGGAGTAGGCCATTCGGCCCTTCGAGCCTGCACCGCCATTCAATATGATCATGGCTGATCATCCAACTCAGTATCCTGTACCTGCCTTCTCTCCATACCCCCTGATCCCTTTAGCCACAAGGGCCACATCTAACTCTCTCTTAAATATAGCCAATGAACTGGCCTCAACTACCTTCGGTGGCAGAGATTTCCAGAGATTCACCACTCTCTGTGTGAAAAAAGTTTTTCTCATCTTGGTCCTAAAAGGTTTCCCCCTTATCCTTAAACTGTGACCCCTTGTTCTGGAATTTTCCCAACATCGGGAACAATCTTCCTGCATCTAGCCTGTCCAACCCCTTAAGAATTTTGTACGTTTCTATAAGACCCCCCCTCAATCTTCTAATGAAAAGATGACTTTCTACCTTCCAGTTGATCCAAATGTCTCTCTTGCATTTGTAGATCCTGCTGAAGGAGTTTGAGACACGGAAGCCACAACACGAGCAGCTGAAAGTGGCAGCTGAGGGCATTTTGAGTCGACCAGATGACTCTGCTCCGACCTGTGGCGTTGTCAGCGAACAGCTGGCTGCCGTAACGCAGAAGTGGGATTCTCTGACTGGGCAGCTGGTTAACCGCTCTAACCTCATTGACCGGGCCATCGTCAAAAGCACCCAGTTCCAAAACCTAGTCCACCACCTCTCGGGCAAGTTGAGCACCTTGGACACGAAGCTGGCCAGCCAGCCGCCCATCGACGCCCAGCCCGAAGCTGTGAAGCGGCAGCTGGAGGTGGCCAGCGAACTCCGGGCCGAGCTGCAGCAGGAGGAGAAGGGCGTGCAGGAGGCCGGGGCTCTCTGCGAGGAGATCTCGGTCCTCGTTGGCGAGCAGTACTTGAAGGCTGAGCTCACCAGACAGTTGGACAACGTCGTGAAGCCGTTCCGGGACCTCGAGGAAAGAGCAGGTGCGTGATTGATCTGCGGCACGGGATAAACAAATAACGTGGTTTACAGG
Source organism: Leucoraja erinaceus (assembly GCF_028641065.1). Classification (NCBI taxonomy): domain Eukaryota; kingdom Metazoa; phylum Chordata; class Chondrichthyes; order Rajiformes; family Rajidae; genus Leucoraja; species Leucoraja erinaceus. The sequence goes on from NC_073381.1 coordinate 15,956,973, forward strand.
AATTAAAAGAGAAATGGCTTCAACTACGCAGCCGGTCAGGCAACACCAGAGTAGGGAGAAACAGAGGCAAAGCTTCAGTTCATTGACCTTTCATTGGAACTGGAATTTCAAATTTTCAGCTCCTGCAGTTTTTTGCTTCTCGACGATAGAAACATAGACAATAGGTGCAGGAGTAGGCCATTCGGCCCTTTGAGCCAGCACCACCATTCAATATGATGACGGCTGATCATCCAAAATCAGTACCCCGTTCCTGCTTTCTCCCACATCCCTTGATTCTGCCTGGCTTGAGGTTTAGATTATTGATGAGATTAAAACAAACATGGATCTGATATTATAGCAATCAGTGCTGAAAAGGATCTGAATACATCGCTGAAGAGATTAGTCCAAATTGTTGACCTGTATTTCTTCCATGCTTGTTGATCCATTCTACAACTGAGCATTTTCCATTTTGTTTGGTTTTAATATTTCAGGCTATTAACGGATTCCTTTTTTTTTTTTTTTGCTGACCGACTTTCTTCGTATATTACTCCTGCATTTCATGATTTCTATTTTTACTTGAAAGCATTTATGAATTCCCACTGGTATCTCACAGATGCAGTAAATTGCCGATGAAGTGAAAATGGTCTTGTGCATAGGTGACAGATTGCTGATGAAAATAAAAAAAACTGCAGATGCTGTAATCTAAAATAAAAAAACCCAAACAGCTGGAAACACTCAGGAAGTCAGGCAGTGTCTGTGGAGTGAGCGAAATAGAATTAAAGTTTCAGTTTGTGTGAGCAAATAAAGATTAGATTCATGATTTGGCAATAAATGGGCTTTGCAGAAATGCTAGAGGAGATTTTCAATGCATTTGAAAGAAAATGTAACCAAAAAGTAATATGAGCTACCTTATAAACGTTAACCAAGCCTCAGGAACAGAGATCATAAGAAACAGGAGTTAAGGGCCAGTCCCACGAGCATGCGACTCCATGCGGCAAGCGCGACCTAACGTGGTTGCTTGAGCCGTACGGCCTCGCGGGGCCGGTCCCACTTCGATCGCCGGAGCCGTATGGAGTTGTGCGGAGCTGGTCCTGACATCGCGCAGAGCTCCGAAAAACTGACCATGTTCAAAAATTCCACGGCCCGCAGCCACCTCGACGGCGTACGCACTGCCTCAACGGGCGTGCGCAGCGTCTCGACGCATTACACAGCATCTTGACGCCGTATGTCACGCGCGAATTTCCCGCGGACTTCGCTCGAACTTCACGTCACTCACTCGACCTCCGCGCGACCCCCGCTTCCGGTTTGGCCGTGCTTGCCGCATGCATGTCACATGCTCGTGGGACAGGGCCTTTAAAGCGGCTCAGAGATCCCCTGAGGTGTGATGATGAGCTTGGTCTCCATTGTCCTTTCCCATATCCCTGGATTTCCTCATAGTCCAAAAGAAAATAAGTGGGAGTGGCCCAGTGGTAGAGCTGCTGGCTCACAGTGCCCGAGACCCGGGTTTGATCCTGAAAATGTATTGCATTGCTGTGGTGAGGGGTCTGGGTGGTAAGACAAATTAGAGTTGCACAAAGTTGCCAGAGGCATCAAGACTGGAAGAGCCTTTTCCCTAGCTGTAACGTATACTCTTTTTAGGCTGGTAAATTGGGAAGCCATAAAATAATGCTTCACATTATTTTTTATATTATGTTAAAGGAAATCGAGTCCATCATCTTCAGTCTGCACTGGCAAATTCCGAGCAGTTTCAACAGATGTTTGACGATTTCCAAGCCTGGATAGGTGGAAAGTGCAATGAGCAGAGCCAGAGGGCTCCCATATCGGCCAAGCCTGACCTCCTCCACTCACTGATCGATGAGCAGACGGCGTTTCAGAAATCCTTAGCACAAAAAGCTGGGTCCTACGAGATGATCACGGCAGAAGGAGAGTCACTCCTCCAGAATATGCAGACGGGAGTTGAGAAAACTGCCTTACAGGATCAACTTGCTGCCCTCAGGGGCACCTGGGAAGAGCTGGCCAAGCAAGTGGAGAACAGGCAAGAGAAACTGAGGGATTGTTTGCAGAAAGCCCAGAGGTACCAAGAATGTGTAGAACGCTTGCTCCCGTGGGTGCAAGAATGTGAAGCAAAGTCCTCGCAGGTGCAAGTGTGCAGTGGCGGGCCAGAGGTCGAGTCCTCGTTGGCAAGCATTAAGGTGTTACAGAATGACATGGACCAGCATCGGAGGGAGCTTGAGTCTTTAAATAATGCTGCAGACCGCTTGATTGAAGCCAGTCAGGTGGATGCGGAGGATGTCCAGTGTGAGAAGGCTCTGGTCAACCAGAAGGTGGATCTGATCAGTGAACAACTCCGCCTTAAAAAAGAGTCCCTGGATGAGAATGCAAAATGCATGAAGGAGTTTCAAAATTCTCTCAGAGATACGAAGGGGCAGTTACAAGGGGCCAAGCAGCAACTGGACCACCATGATACCCTTGGGTCTCAAGCATACAGTAACAAATGCTTGTCCAATTTGAATGCCCAGCAGAAGATGCTTCAGGCCTTGACATCCCAAGTGGAGAAGGTCAAGTGTCTTGCTCAGAGATTGACCTCCGCCTCCTCAGACAGAGAAGGAGCGTCTTTGCTCCTGCAGCAAGCTGATGCTCTGCGGAAAGATCACGAGTCGGTGAGCCAGCAGGTACGTGAAAGGTGCTCCTCCGTGGAGGTCAAGCTCCAAGGCATCGGGCAGTTTCAGAACAACATCCGGGAGATGTTCTCCTTATTTGCCGACCTCGACGATGAACTGGACGGCATGGCTCCTGTGGGAAGGGACCTGGACTGCCTTTGCGTCCAGAAAGACGACATCCGAGGGTTCATCAGTAAACTCCAGCAGCTGACGACAGGCATCGAAGGCACAAAGAAAGAAAGCAGGCAGATGCTGGAGTCCTCAGGCTCTCCAGATTTGATGGGGTTGAAGCGGGATCTGGAGGCTTTGAGCAAGCAATGCAATAAGCTGCTGGACAGGGCAACGGTCAGGGAGGAGCAGGTGGGAACCACCCTTGCCCAGGTTGAAGAGTTCAACAACAGAAGGAAAACATTCAGTGAACTGATGACTGTGGCTGAGGAACATGAGGAGAATCAGGGCAGCGTTGGCATGGAAACCGAGGTCATCAACCAACAACTGGAATCATTCAAGGTAGGGTTTCATTTCTCAATCTATCTCTCACCATGGAAATCAAGTGGTTGCCTGATTCATATTGGATTATGCTGGTGAGCTCTGGTTTCTAAACAGAAGGAATGTCTGCATTGTTAGGGGTGTTGACAAATATAAATTTAGGCGTAAATGAAACTCTGCCTCGTTGGTTGTTGATTTTGAGGCGAGAAAATGCCGGAACATGTCAGGGCAGTCAAAAGATAAGCTCGGGAAGGGTGGAGGCCATAATGGCCCATTGTTGGCTGGGGAAGGTGTGATAACAAATGGGATACAGGGATAACAAGAGCAAACAGTGGAAGTGAGAGGATGACTAGGGTGGGAGAGGGGGGGGAGGGAATGCAGGAGTTACCTGAAATTAGAGAAATCAACGTTCATACCACCCCGTTCAGTGGAGTCGGGGGATTTGGGGAGAAGGCAGGAACGGGGTACTGATTGGGGATGATCAGCCATGATCACATTGAATGGCGGTGTTGGCTCGAAGGGCCGAATGGCCTACTCCTGCACCTTTTGTCTATTGTTATAAATTTCCCAATCAAAATGTGAGATTTTGTTCAGTTGATCTTTCCCTTCTACTCTGAAGAACACCTTCCTTGTTTTCAATTATACATTATCTGCCCATTATTTCTTAAAGATTGTGGATTTAACTATCAAAATTAATACGGCAGTAGGAGGGCATTCGGCCCATCGGGCTTTTACTATTTTGCAATGACTGAGCCAATTATTATCTGAATGGTGGCCGATTAGGAAAAGGGGAGATGCAACGAGACCTGGGTGTCACGGTACACCAGTCATTGAAAGTAGGCATGCAGGTGCAGCAGGCAGTGAAGAAAGCGAATGGTATGTAAGCATTCATAGCAAAAGGATTTGAGTATAGGAGCAGGGAGGTTCTACTGCAGTTGTACAGGGTCTTGGTAGAGACCACACCTGGAGTATTGCATACAGTTTTGGTCACCTAATCTGAGGAAAGACATTCTTGCCATAGAGAGAGTACAGAGAAGGTTCACCATGACCGAATCCTGGGATGTCAGGACTTTCATATGAAGAAAGACTGGATGGACTCGGCTTGTACTCGCATGTACTTTAGAAGATTAAGGGGGGATCTTATAGAAACTTTCAAAATTCTTAAGTGGTTGGACAGGCTAGATGCAGGAAGATTGTTCCCGATGTGGGGGGAGTCCAGAACAAGGGTCGCAGTTTAAGGATAAGGGGGAAATATTTTAGGACCGAGATGAGAAAAACATTTTTCACACAGAGAGTGGTGAATCTGTGGAATTCTCTGACACAGAATGTAGTTGAGGCCAGTTCATTGGCTATATTTAAGAGGGAGTAAGATGTGGCCCTTGTGGCTAAAGGGATCAGGGGGTATGGAGAGAAGGCAGGTACGGGATACTGAGTGGGATGATCAGCCATGATCATATTGAATGGCAGTGCAGGCTCGAAGGGCCAAAACATTTTTCTATGTTTCTATGAGCCTTGTGCATATGAAAGGAAGATTTTAAATGAAAACACCGGGACATTCAAATGGAAGGAGATTGACATAAAAAGTAGACATATCATCATGTTCATTGACAGATATCCCTGACTTTGAAGCGATGCATGGGAAGGAAGAGCACTTTGCCTGTCATTTGTTTGTTCTCAATTTCTAAAGGCATAGCGCAGAGATTGGAAAGACAGTAATGTGATACTATTGCTTACAAAGGGAGAAAGTAATGGACCAAATAATTACAAACAGCCTAACATTGGTGACAAGCAAATTATTGGACATAGCTCTGAGACTGTATACACCATCATTTCAAATCAAAGGCAGACAGCCCGGATTTGTTTGACAAATCAAATGTAAATGTTGAGATATTGTGAACATTTATGTTGTTTGCTGCCGATTTATACTGTTTGATAGTTATTGGTGACTCGGTTCTATCTACCTTAATTCTTGTAACATCACTTTCACTTGCCATTGCTCCAGATCCTTTGGCTGCCTTGTAATCTTTCTCAGTGATCAAAATCTGTGTTACCTTTTTATTCAGGCCCTGGGATGGGGGCTTTGGTATTGTTCCTATATTGATGAGCAGTACTAAAGGAGTGTAAAGAAAATTATTTTCCAGATGTCCAGGTAGGAAGAAAAAGATACAGATGTCTTGCCATCTGTGGTGCAAAAGGTCCATGTAATTAACTGCTAATGGAAGGGTTGGCCGTTCGAGTCCACCCAGAGTTGGTTGACCAAACGCCATGCAATGTTGATGCATTTAAAGGCAAGTCAGGAGGAAGTGTTGAACGTGTGTGTAGGAAAGAACTGCAGATGCTGGTTTAAATCGAAGGTAGACACAAAATGCTGGAGTAACTGGGCAGCACAGGCAGCATTTCTGGATAGAAGGAATGGGGATGTTTCGAGGCGAGACCCTTCTTCAGACCGAGTTGCTCCAGCATTTTGTGTCTATCTTCATGTCAAGTCAAGTCAAGTCATGTTTATTTGTCACATACACATACGAGATGTGCAGTTAAATGAATGTGGCAAGTGGAGGTTTGTGAGGAATGTTTTTGTGGGTCGGCTGAATGGTGTGTTCACCTGCCCTGTAAAGGCTGAAGGGTACCCAGTAAAAGGTCAAGCTGTGTGCTTCAATCTTCCCTTCATTTAAATCCTAACGTGATCCAGAGCATGGCAAAATACTGAGTTGGAGGGGCGAAAACGATATATGATACGCACTTTCATCAGGAAAAGGAATTTATAATTTTTTTTCACAGAGGTTATTATGAACAAGAAGCTCTTTGCCACTCGGACTGGATGAAGGAGAGGCCAATCGAATATGTCAAGGGAGAGGATGGAATACGAATGGTAGAAAAAAATTATGGAAGGCCGATGGAGAGGAATATGATGAGTTTCAAATTCTATATCAGTGGTGGCTACTGCCTAGCTCAAGTATCTGTGCATCTCAAATGCACCCTGGCCACGTAGACTGGAGGGAGAAACATGAGTTTTTAAGTGCATGCGCTTTTGGTTCTGATTTTGTGTGTCAGGCCTCTCTCTTTGTTCACGCTATCCCTCACCTCGTGGGAGCAGTTGCTTGGTTACTGTTCAGAAATACAGAAAGCTGAGGACAATAACATTTCCTTCCCTTGTAATCCCCAAACCGACAGGATGGTTCCAAGTACACATCACAGCTTTCCCAACACAAGATCAACATGCATTTAATCATGCAACACTCATCACCCAGATTACTCTGTAGCACTGGGCCCAGAGGATGAATATTTCCCAGGGAATGTTCTGAAAACCTCTCTGAATTTTGAAACCTGGCTGAATTGTCTGAGGGAGCTCAACTTTGCCTTTTTTGCGTTCTGTTAGATAGGTTTGCACTGGGGGGGGGGGGGGGGGTGTGGTAGTAGGTTGTGGGTTAAGAATCTGTTCCACTATAACACACTCCTTAGTTTCCTGCATAAAGGATTTTGGATGATTTTTTGAAAACCTTACAAAATTTTCAAGACAAGAATGGAAACCTAATACTGAAATGATGGTGTAATGAGATGGGAAGAACACATCTCAAAATCTTTCCTTAACTATTTTAATAGCGTTAATACTTAGATTTTAGAAGGGTACATCAATACAACGCTTAAAATGGGGGAAGTTGGGGGGAAATGCGATTCCTCCTAATGGATAAATCAGACCAATTCAGGAGTTGTGGGTTTTTTGAATCATATGTTCCAGTAAAAAATAACTGTTTCAGGACTGGACGAGTGTTGGTCAAGACTATAAATAATGATCTCCTTTTCTTTTCACTATTTTCTCTCTCAACTTTCTTCATTTACTCGTTTTCTTTCTTCACACACTATATATTTCACATCTTTCTATCCTTTACTATCTAACTTCTTTTTCTTATTCTCATCTTTGTTCAATGTAACAAAAAAATATATATATATATAAAAAAATAAATAAATAAATAAATAAATAAATAAATAAAAAAGAATCTGTTCCAGGCCTCCAGCACTTGACTAGTGAGTGCCAGGTTGGAGCTGCTGCCTTTGAGATAGGTGCTGAACTCGAAGATGCATATTAGAGCACAAGCCCTTGGCCATTCACAAATCTTAAACCAACATATAAATGGAAGGAGATGGTCTCCTTGTGGTGGATAATGCGGTCTGGCACCTATATTCACGACCATTTTCAATAACTAGGCCGTGACTATATTTGAAAAGTAATTCCTAGGTTCTAAGATGTTTCGATGCAAGTTGATCCTTTCTGAATAAGCGGGCATCTTTTTGCATATTGCCTTTAATGGAATCTCCTGTCACATCAGGTTTGTTCACATTACTTCCAGCCAACAACTGTGCTGCTGGAACACACTACAGGTCTTGTTAATAGAATGTCTCGCCACTTAAGGTCGGCACGGTGGCGCAGCGGTAGAGTTGCTGCCTTACAGCTCCTGCAGCTCTGGAAACCCGGGTTCGATCCCGACTATGGGTGCTGGCTGTACAGAGTTTGTACGTTCTCTCCGTGACCGCGTGGGTTTTCTCCGAGATCTTCAGTTTCCTCACACTCTCTAAAGACGTGCAGGTTTGTAGGTTAATTGGCTTGGTATAACTGTAAATTGTCTCTAGTGTGTGTAGGATAGTATTAATGTGTGCGGGGATCGCTGGTTGGTGCGGACTCGATGGGCCGAAGGGCCTAAACGAAACAAAACAAAACTAAACTTGCTGTGCAGTGCTCCAAGAATTTCAATTTTTTGTTAACACGTAATTCATGTAAACCACCTTTCTAAGTTACCTTTATCCTGACCGAATAAGGCATCACATCTGTTGAGAGGTGAACCTTCGCTGTGGGTGCCGCTCATTTCATCTTTTCCTTCCAATTCATTGAACGATAGAAGGGACCACGTGGGAAGTGCTTCCTCAGATGTTATCATCCTAAACAAGCATGTCATGGTCATATAGTCTGGAAACAAGCCCTTCGGCCCAACTTGCTCACGTCGATCAACATGCTCCATCTACACTAGTCCCACCTGCCTATGTTTGGCCCTTATCCATCTAAACCTGTCCTATCCATGTACCTGTCCAAATATTTATTAAAGGTTGTGATAGTACTGGTCTCAACTACTTTAGAAGCTTGTTCCATATCCCTACCACCGAAAGTGTGAAAAAGGTTGCTCCTCGGGTTCTTATTAAATCTTCTCCCCTCACCTTAAACCTGCATCCTCTGATTCTTGATTCCCCTACTCTGGGTAAAAGACTGCATTTACCCTATCTATTCCTCTTATGATCTTGTACACCTCCATAAGATCACTCCTCATCCTCCTGATCTCTTAAACCCCTGTCCCACGATACGAGTTCATTCCAAGAGTTCTCCCGCGTTTGCCCTGATCCGAACTCGGAGATTTACGGTAATGGCCTCGGGGCTCTCGTGGACATTTTTCATCATCTTGAAAAATCTTCACGAGTCTTCCTGTGCTTACCTGCCGTTAGCGAGTCTTCCCGAGTACCTGCCGTTAGCGTTACGAGCCGCTAAGAGACGTCCCCGAGCTCCGATGTACACGCTACGTTCATTCTACGTGCTTACCACGAGTTTGATATTTTTTTAACTCGGGAGAGCTCTTGGAATGAACTTGTACTGTGGGACAGGGCTTTAAGGAATAAAGTCCTAGCCTGTTCAACCTGGGGATAAGGCAGGAGAATGGGGTTAGGAGGGAGAGATAGACCAGCCATGATTGAATAGTGGAGTAGACTTCATTGGACAGAATGGACTAACTCTGCTACCATTACTTATGACCTCATGACCTTAAACCTTCTCTACACTCTTTCTATGTTGACAACATCATTCAATGTCTTCTCCTTGACGGAGAAGTTGTAAACACAAAACATTGCCTTCTCTTCACATCCTGCCCCTTCTCACTTCCACCAACGCCAACACGATGTTGTCATTTATTTCACCGAGATCATTCTAATTGAGTGGTGCATGCTCCTTTGCTCTGAAATGTCTTCGTACTGTCACTGCTTTCGCCATGGTCTTGGCAGGCGAGAGAGTTTCTCTGGTGGTCATGGGATCACGAGGACCATGGAGGTCACACACAGGACAACATCAATCCTGTTGTGCTAATCCTTTGCCGGCGGCTGCGGAGATTCGCCCCTTGACTGACTCTGCCCTCTGTCCTTTCATTTCATTGCCCCTCCACAGAGAAGCAAAAGCCCCCCTGCTCCACAACGCTCCACAAATAGAACTTTCTGCTCGCCTTCCTCCTTGTGCGCTTGCTAATTATTTTTAGATTGTTGACCCAGTGACAGTGACTCCCCAGTCAACGGAAATATATTTTTTCAATTCTCTATATTGAAAATCTGCTTCAAAGAAACAATTAAATGGATGAATCACAATTTGCCTGTCATAACTCCACGGTGGTTATACTTGTCAAACTTTGAAACATTTGATTGTTGCAATAATCAAAATGTTTTTCAAAGTCCCTCAGCGAAGAAAAGATCCTGCATTCCTATAGCACCTCTGGGACTTCATTATTTTGCAAATATAGATAATTTTTGCTATTAAGCTATAATAACTAGTTTCTAGTGCAGGCAAAATAGGAGCAGTTGTTACTCTTGCGATTGAGTTATACAGCATTGATACAGGCTCTTTGGCCCATCTGTGCCTATCTGAGATAGTTCCATTAGCCTGCATTTGGCCCATGTCCTGCAGTCTCGCTCTATCCAACCCTTGATGCTGAAACTGCACTGTCATGAGATCTGTGAGGTCCTCCAGTTCCATGCACCCTCCAGTCTAACACTCATGGCCACCGATTCGGTTGCCTTGTTCCCAGATATGGTTCGATGTTTCAGTGGTTCTGTATTGTCACGTGTGCACAACACAGTGGAATTCCGTTGCCCAACCACAAAGGCACAGTCAGCATATTTTCGCGCTGTTTACAAAGAAAAAGATAAAAAAAAGAAAAAAAAGTCCAGTCCCACATGTTGGAAGTACTGGAGTACCCACAATGCAGCCAGGTAAGTCCTAGACTGCTGCAGGCCCGCGATATGGATGCATTATGGATATGGACGCTTAATAGACCTTAATACCTTTCTCTCTGACCTAGCGTGGATCATCCAATCTCACACCTCTCCTCAGTTTGGTCTTGGGTACTGTCTGACCACATTCCAGGGAAGTGCAACGATACATTTCACTCTGAGAAAGGCCCTTATTATATCCACTTTATTGAAGTAACCAGTGACCATTGGAGCAAGTGAGAGGTGGTGGTGATTGCCAATGACTAGCCGCTGTCCTTCCTGCTCATCCAACTGAATTTCTATGGAATTACGCATGGGAGAATATCAGGGAAATAACCTATTGGTGTGCAGGAAAGAACTGGAGAAAAGGTAATGGGGACTTTTTGGGTCCAGACCCTTCTTCACACTATTATCTAAATGGTGGCAACTTGGGAAAAGATGCAGCGAGACCTGGGTGTCATGGTACACCAGTCATTGAAGGTAGGCATGCAGGTGGCAGTAATCATGGTTGTTAGCTTTCATTGCAAAAGGATTGGAGTATAGGAGCAGAGAGGTTCTACTGCAGTTGTACAGGGTCTTGGTGAGACCACACTGGAGTATTGCGTACAGTTTTGGTCTCCAAATCTGAGGAAGGACATTATTGCCATAGAGGGAGTGCAGAGAAGGTTCACCAGACTGATTCCTGGGATGTCAGGACTGTCTTATGAAGAAAGTCTGGATAGACTTGGTTTATACTCTCTAGAATTTAGAAGATTGAGAGGGGATCTTATAGAAACTTACAAAATTCTTAAGGGGTTGGACAGGCTAGATGCAGGAAGATTGCTCCCGATGTTGGGGAAGTCCAGGACAAGGGGTCACAGCTTAAGGATAAAGGGGAAATCCTTTAAAACCGGGATGAGAAGAACTTTTTTCACGCAGAGAGTGGTGAATCTCTGGAACTCTCTGCCACAGAGGGTAGTTGAGGCCAGTTCATTGGCTATATTTAAGAGGGAGTTAGATGTGGCCCTTGTGGCTAAGGGGATCAGGGGGTATGGAGAGAAGGCAGGTACTCATACTGATTGGATGATCAGCCATGATCATATATGAATGGCGGTGCAGGCTCGAAGGGCCGAATGGCCTACTCCTGCACCTAATTTCTATGTTTCTATGTTTCTAAGGATTAGATGAGCAACTTCAAAAATATTTTGCCTGAGAATTATATCCAGAAGTGATTGTGATCATTTGAAACAAAAATGATTGTGGTTGGTGGCTCTGTCCTGCCAATCTCACAACATGTGGAGTGGATTGAGGGTCGTGTGATGAGCAGGGTTCGGCATGTGTGTGTCCCAGTATGGAGTACAAGCTGAAGAGTAGGATGGGGAGTGGTGCTTGTGAGAAGAAGAATTGTTTTGCTTTTAAAACTTTTTTTTTGTGCTCTTCTGAAACAAAAGCCGATCTCCCCATCATAAATGTTTTTATTTTCTCTCCCAGGACTGTGTGTCCTCTCTGCTGTGTTTAAAACATGAACATGCTTTGGTTTCCAGCCACCACAATCATTTCTGGATATGATTTCACAGGCAAAATATTTTGCAGTCGTTCAAACATTGTGAAATTAGATGGCTTGTTTAATAAAGAATACTGTCTCGTCCATCACATCGCACAATACATGGTGTCTGGGAGACTTGAGCTTGTAAATAGAGTGGTTATGAACGCATCTGAACATCACGACATTTGGAATGCTTTCAGCAGCACGATTTGAAACACAAATGGTCGGAGCCTTCACTGCTGTTGCTGTGGGAGGAGTGGATGTAACCTCAGAACCCGAATTAAGAGATGAAAAGACAAGGAATAATGGAGAGGGGGAATCCTCTCTCACAACCACAGTAAATGCTTGGTCATTAATAGTGGAAAGTCTCAGGCTTGCACGATCTAAGGGTTGCAGAGAGAAGATTAGTGGTGGCACAGTGGTAGAGCTGTTGTCTCACGTTGCCAGAGACCCCAGTTTGATCCTGAGCTCAGGTGCTGACTGAGTGGTGTTTGCACGTCCGCTCTCAGACTGCGTGGATTTCCTCCGTCCGGGTGCTCTGGTTTCCTCCCACATCCCAACGGCGTGTGGGTTGGTAGGTTAATTAGTCTCTGTAAATTACCCCATATGTGTAGGGAGTGGATGCAAAAGAGGAATAACATAGAACTAAATGTGAACAGGCTGATCAATGGTCAACGTGGATCCATTGGGGGTTGAAGGGCTTGTTTCTATGCTGTATCTTTTAATCAATCAATGAAGAAACATAGAAACATAGAAAATAGGTGCAGGAGTAGGCCATTCGGCCCTTCGAGCCTGCACCGCCATTCAATATGATCATGGCTGATCATCCAACTCAGTATCCTGTACCTGCCTTCTCTCCATACCCCCTGATACCTTTAGCCACAAGGGCCACATCTAACTCCCTCTTAAATATAGCCAATGAACTGGCCTCAACTACCTTCTGTGGTAGAGAATTCCACAGTTTCACCACTTTCTGTGTGAAAAATGTTTTTCTCATCTCGGTCCTAAAAGATTTCCCCCTTATCCTTAAACTGTGACCCATTGTTCTGGACTTCCCCAACATCGGGAACAATCTTCCTGCGTCTAGCCTGTCCAACCCCTTAAGAATTTTGTAAGTTTCTATAAGATCCCCCCTCAATCTTCTAAATAAATAATCTTCAAAATAAACTAAATGAAGGGAGGAGGTGAGTAACATTAATTTTGAGGCTGCTACGTTGGCTCATCAATAACCAGTCTTCTGTTGCTTGGCAATGGTTAGTATTATTTTCTCTGCTGTACTTTCAATTGTGTGGGACGTGGGCTAATGGTTTTTGCAACAGCAGTGGGTTCCTTTTGGCAATGAGGAGAGATTTCCTCCTGGGTCAACAAAACAACCTATGTTGACTACAGCTGGTAATGCTTTACAAGAAGTATTTTGAATGGTTCCAATATAGTCCTGCCTGACGTCTCCCACCTCCCCCTGCTGTATATATTCGAGCCCATCCAAAATTCTGTTGCTTGTATATAAGCTCACTCCAGTTGGACGGCACGGTGGTGCAGCGGTAGAGTTGCTGCCTTACAGCGAATGCAGCGCCGCAGACCCGGGTTCAATCCCGACTACGGGTGCTTCTCTGTACGGAGTTTGTACGTTCTCCCTGTGACCTGCGTGGATTTTCTCCGAGATCTTCTGTTTCCTCCCACACTCCAAAGACGTACAGGCTTGTAGGTTAATTGGCTTGGCAAATGTAAAATTTGTCCCCAGTGTGTGTAGGATAGTGTTAATGTGTGGGGATCGCTGGTTGGCGCGGACCCGGTGGGCCAAAAGGCCTGTTTCTGCGCTATATCTCTAAACTAAACCAGTCAGCTATAAGCTCACACCAGTCAACTATAAGCTCACACCAGTCAGCTAATACCCCACTGTTTACTCACCTGAATATCCTGCAAGGCATATGCTTTAAAACACTCATTCTGATTTTCAAATCATGCCATGACCTCATCCTCTCCTTTCTCCTCAATGCCTTCCTCCTACAACTTCTGAGACCATTTCCCTCTAAAGTTTTCCTATCCACGTACCTGTCCAAGTGTCTTTTAAGTGCTGTTATAGTGCCAACCACAGCTACTTCCTCTGGGACCTTATGGGCAAATGGGATTATCTCAAATAGGCCATCTCAGTCGGCATGGACAAGTGGGACCAAAGGGCCTGTTGCCGCAGTGTGTGACTGTATCACTCTTAAGCTCATAACTCTCCCTAATGTCCCTGCTTTTCTAAATGTGAGAAGATCCTTTCCCTAAGATTCTTCTGCAATAATTTCCCCACCACTGCTGTAAAACTCACCAGTGTATAATTTAGTGGTAACTTGCAAACAAAATAACAACATTACCTACTCTCTAACAGTCTTCGACCTTACCTGAGGCCAAAGAGAGTACAAAGATATCTGTCAAGCCCCAGCAATCTCCTCTCTTGCCGCTGTCAATATTCTGGGATAGATCTAATCAGGACCTGGGGACCTATCCATCTTGATATTCTTCGAGACCAACATCAGCTCCTCCTAGAAAAGTAACATCCCCCTTCCTGATCTTACATTGCTTCATGTCCTTCTCCTTGGTGAATACTGATGCAAAGTATTTATTAAATACTTTACCCACTTCTTCTGGCTCCAAAAATATATTCCCTTCTTTGCCCTGGAGTACTCTTTCCCCAGCTAACCTTTTGACTCCAACGTATTTAATAAATAGCTTGGCATTCCCCTTAATCTGACTCACCAAGGATATTTCTCCCCCCCCCCGTCTGAATCGCTATTTAGGGTTTTTTGTTCCTGCTTCCTTTACAATCCTCAACGGTCCTGTCTGATTTGATCTTCCTAAACTTTGCATATACTTCACTTTTCTTTTTGGCAAAAAATCACATTTCACATCCTCCAACGGTGTTCCTGAACCTTGCCATTTTTGTGTTTCTTCCTCACAGGAACATGTTGGGACTGAATTCTGTCCAGCTGGCCTTTAAATGACTCCCACGTGTCAAATGTGGACCTAATAACAGCTGCTCCCAATCTACTCTTCCCATTTCCTGCCTAATGCCGTGTAATTAGCCTTCTCCTAACATAGCACCTCTCCCCCATTTAGCAGTTTCCCCATGAGTCTAATCTTATCCTTATTCATAACTATCTTAGAATTTACAGAATTATAATTACTGTTCCCAAAATGCTCTTCCACTAATATTCTGATTACCTGGCTGGGCTCATTTCCCAATACAAATTTTAATATGGGCTCTTCCATAGTTGGACTATCTACTGTACGCGCAGTTTAGGGAAACAGTGAACAGACTCTGCCCCAAGTAAACCTCTAGTACTATGGAAGTCCCACTCAAATTTGGGGACATTAAAGCCACCCAAGGGTTCTGACCTGAAATGTCCAAAACATGAAATGTCTCCAGAGATGCTGTCTGTCCTTCTGAGTAATGAGGCTGTCCCACTGTACGAACTGATTCAAGAGCTCTCCCGAGTTTAAAAAAAAATCAAACTTGTGGTAAGCAAGTGGAATATACGTTGCGGGTACGTCGGAGCTCGGGACGTCTCGTAGCGGCTTGTAACGCTAACGGCAGGTACTTGGGAAACGCGGTAAGCTCGTGAAGACGCGTGAAGATTTTTCAACATGTTGAAAAGTGTCCACGAGAGCCCCGAGTAACGACGAGCGGCCATTACCGTAAATCATCGAGTGTGAATCAGGGCAAATTCGGGAGAACTCTTGAATGAGCTCGTACAGTGGGACAGCCCCATTACTCCGGCATTTTGTGTCTATCTTCAGTATAAACCAACTTCTGCAGTTCCTTCCTACACTATAACAACCTTGTTACCGATACATCTTTCCATAATCTGCCACACATCTTTGATCTCTTGCTGGCTATTGGGAAGCCTACGGTATAATCCCAACACAGCGATTCCACCATTCTAAAGGGCCTGGCCCACGAGCATGCGACTCCATGCGACAAGCGCGACCTAAAGCCCGCAGTCGCCTCGACGCACAGAGGTCGAGTGAGTAACGTGAAGTTCGAGCGAAGTCCGACGGGCGTACGGTGTTGAGGCGGTGCGTACGGTGTCGAGGCGGCTGCGGGCCGGCAGGCCGTTGCCGTGTGGAAATTTTGAACACGTTCAGTTTTTCGGAGCCCCGCGCGATGTCAGGACCAGCTCCACACAACTCCATACGGCTCCGGCGATCAAAGTGGGACCGGCCCCGCGAGGTCGTACGGCTCAAGCGACCACGTTAGGTTGCGTGTGCCGCATGCAGGCTCATGCTGGTGGGACAGGCTCTTTAGGTCGCGCTTGCCGCATGGAGTCGCATGCTCGTGGGACAGGCCCTTTATTTCTTCACTCCTCCCATTGTGGTGTTGTTGTGGGAAGTTCAAATTTAGATCGATGCTTGCTCTCATGTATTTACTTCCTCTGTAAGTATTCTTGGGTTATTCCGTTCATATTTTTACTTCCCATCTCCATTGATGACTTCTCCCCATAGTTTCATCCAAAATGGACATGCACAGAAAATCACACCACATTTGGTTAGTTTCCACTGGGAACGAACTATCCAATTATCCCTTTCCAAATTTTTTCCTCATAAAGTATTTCTCCAATTCTCTTTTACATGTTGCTATTAAATTCATATCTGACATCCTCTCAGATGACACGTTAACTATCAATGTTGATGAGCTATGAAACAATCATTCTCAAAAACAAAAAACATGGGTATCTAATCCCAGTTTATTCCTTTGCTTTTCCTCTTCTTCCTGACCATATCTCATTCACTGTTCAATCTGTTCCAACTAGTTTTTCAGACATTGTCAATCTCATCTTGATGAAAAATCATTCTTTCTCATCCTCTCCCCATTTAGTTACTTACTTGCTGGTCTCTAAAAGCGATTGAAGATGTAGGGAATCTAAATGAAAATCCTTTTGCAGCAAGCAGTGCACTTTGTAGTTTTGTTGCTTCCAATTTAATTTTCTTTACTGCATTTTTCCCCCTGGTGTTTACATATCTTTTTGGCTTTAGTTCCTTCTCATTTTAAATTCACTTGCTCTTTTGGTTCTGGTGCATTATTGAATCCTTATCCTTTCAAATTCAAGTGCTTGAATAAACAGTGAAATTAAGTCCATGGAACAGGGATGTCAAAGGGGAAAGACAAGCTTAAAACAGGATATTTGTAGGAAAAAAGCTGAGAGTAAAGACAACAGGATAAAAGCTTTGACAGCTTTGATCAGAGGGAGAGTACAAAGAGAATAATGTGGTAATACTTTCCATATCCTGTCGCTTTTAATAGTGCTCTCTTTGGTGTATTTATGGGATGTAAGTGATCCTCACAAGGCCAAATTTATTGACAAGGTGGTGAGTATAGATTGCCAACAATCTCTTGCGATTCAGGGCTGACCTCATTTCATAGCAAACCACCTGTACTGTATCAGATCAGTATATTTCCTGTAAAGCCGGCAGGGGCTGTGAGGCAAGACAGAATTCCCCAGGACACTCCCAGTTCCTTACAGAGAACAAACAGCCACGGAAGATCCCACGTTTGGGAACTCTCCGAGCGTGATGCCAAGGGTGATCTGTGGAGCAAGGTTGTAGCTTCAGCCCAGTGTCATAGAGTCATACAGCACGGAAACAAACCCTCTGGCCCAACGTCCATACTGACCAAGATGCCCATCGAAGCTATACCCATTTGCCGGTGTTTGGCCAGTATCCCTCTTAACCATGGGACTAGTTTGGGCCTGGCACCAGTGATGTGGGCCAGAGTGGGTGAGTTCAGGAGAAGGTTGAGCATAGTGCCAGACACTCAGAAATATTTGCAGCCTTGTGCCAGGATGCAAGACAGACCCAGAATGATCTTCTGTTCCAATCGAAATCCAGGTCCATATCCAGCTCCGTATATAGGAGTACTTCATTGAACTGTAACTGGAGTAGAGTGCTGGTGGTAACAAATCTGTCATTGTATAACATGGGAGAACCATGCTGCTGGTGATGTGCCGGTCACTGTGTAGCACTGAGATACAGTACCAGAGGATACAGGTATGTTACTGTACAAAACGGAAATGGTCTGTTAAGCCCCTTGTCCCACTTACGAGATCTAAACAGCAACCTCTGGTGACCTTGCCCGCCACCCAAGGTTTCCATGAGGTCCCCGGAGGTTTTGGTCACTCTCCCTAATGGTTGAAAGTGGTTTCCGCGTGGTCGAGGTTTCATCTAGGTTGCTGCTATTTTTTCATCATGATTAAAACCGGCCTCGACTAAAAATAGGTTGCCGTTTTAAAAATTCGATAATTTTTTTAATCGCAGGTCTAGTCAAAGCCGGTTTTCTTACAATACAATACAATACAATACAAATGTAGCTCTGCACAACTCCAACGACCAGCTCCGCACAACTCCATACATCTCCGGCAATGGAAGTGGGACTGGCCCCGCGAGGCCGTACGGCTCAAGCGACCACGTTAGGTCGCATGCTCGTGGGACAGGCCCTTTAGTTATCAACTTCATAGTCGAGGAAGGTTTTCAACATATGCGTGGGAGGTGGTAGGAGGTTGCAGGTCACCTCGACCTTGATTTTTTTTTGGGTGGCGGGCAAGGTCACCAGAGGTTGCTGTTTAGGTCTCCTAAGTGGGACAGGGGCTTACTGTGTAACACACGTACAGCACTGGTGGGGACAGAACTGTCACTGTATAATACTGGGGTACATGACTAGTGGGGACATGTCTGTAACTGTATAACTGTGGGGTACATGGTGCCCAGGCAATAACCTTTCCCTCAGTGTCATGGTGTCACGATAATAACTTCCCCCTCAATGTCAACAAGACAAAAGAGTTAAGGGCCTGTCCCATGAGCATGCGACTTGTATGCAGCAAGCGTGACCAAACCGGAAGCGGGGGCCGCGCGGAGGTCGAGTGATCCCCGTACAGGGCCAGTCCCACCAGCATGCGCCAGCATGCGGTGAGCGCGACCAAACCGGAAGCGGGGGCCGTGTGGAGGTCGGGTGAGTGACGTGAAGTCCGCGGGAAGTTCGCGCGTGACGTCCGGCGTCAAGACGCTGCTTACGGCGTCAAGACCCTGCGCACGCCTGTCGAGGCGGCTGCGGGCCGGCAGGACTTTGCAGCGCGGAATTTTTGAACACAGTCAGTTTTTCGGAGCCCCGTGCGATGTCGGGACCAGCTCCGCACAACTCCATACAGCTCCGGCGATCAAAGTGGGACCGGCCCCGCGATGCCGTATGGCTGAAGCGACCACGTTAGGTTGCGCTTGCCGCATGCACTCGCATGCTCGTGGGGCTGGCCCTTTAGTTATCAACTTCAGGAAGCGTGGTGGAGTGCATGCCCCAATCAGCAGCAATAGTGCTGAGATGGGAATAGTTGAGAAGTTCAAGTTCCTTGGCGTTAATATTGCCAACGATCATAACCATAAAGAAGCCACATCAAAGCCTCTACTCCTCAGGCGACCATAGAAATGCAGCATGTCTTCAATGTCGCGTAAAAAACTTGTACAAATGCAGGAGCACACAGTCGGGTTGCATCACAGCTTGGTTTGGGAACAAGTCTGCCCAAGACTGAAGAATGTAGGTGGCACGGTGGCACAGTGGTAGAGTTGCTGCCTTACAATGCTTGCAACGCCGGAGACCCGGGTTCGATCCCGGCTACGGGTGCTGTCTGTATGGAGTTTGTACGTTCTGTGTGGGTTTACTCCAAGATCTTTGGTTTCTTCCCACACTCCAGACGTATAGATTTGTGGGTAATTGGCTTGTTTAAAGTGTAAATTGTCCCTAGTGTGTGTGTAGGATAGTGTTAATGTGCGGGGATCACCGGTCGGCGTTGGCTGAAGGGCCTGTTTCCCCGCTGTATCTCTACACAAAACTAAAAATCTAAACTAAACTTGCAGAGTTGTAGATGAAGCCCAGCCCATCACACAGACTAGACTCCCCACCTGGTATTAGTCTGGTTGGGGCTAATACAGGTGGGGTAGTAACTCCATCTTCACTTCACGCTGCCTCAGAGCGGCAGATAACATAATCAAACACCTGTCTCATCCCGATCATTCCCTCTTCTCCCTGCTCCCATTCGACAGAAGGTACGGTACATTAGCTTGAAAGCACAAACCAGCAGACTCAGGAATAGCTGCTTCCCCTCTGTTATCAGGCTTATGGTCTGAGCGCAGGTATATGGGACTAGGGGAGAATACGTGTTCGCACGGACTAGAAGGGTCAAGATGACCTGTTTCCGTGCTGTAATTGTTATATGGTTATTATATGGTTATATGAATGGTCCTTCCTTAAGCAAGGGCACTGTCTAATTTACCTCTCCCCATGGACTTTGTCGATGGAACTGATGTGCCATAATGCTGAGAACTGTGCCCTATATCATCCCCTTTGCTCTATCTATTGTACTTGAGTTTGGCTAGTTTGTACATATGTATAATATTATCTGATCTGATTGAATAGCATGCAAAAACTAGCTTTTCACTATACCTAGGTATACATGACAACAATAAACCTAAACCTGTATGTGGGGTACAGTACTTGTGGGGACAAGCCTGTCACTGTGTAACACTGGGGTACCGTACTGGTGGGGACAGGTGTGTCACTGTGTAACTGGGGTACAGTACTGGTGGGGACAAGCCTGTCACTGTAGAACACCAACATATCATTATTGTTAGTGACAGTTCTGACAGTAATATCATTAGAGTTGTGGACAGGTCTGTCAATGTGTAATATGGGTTACATACTGGCAAAGTGAGTCTGTCACTGCATAAACAAAGAACTGCAGATGCTGGCTAATACACAAAAGGACACAAAGTACAGGAGTAACTCAGCAAGTCAGGCAGCATCTCTGGAGAACATGGATAGGTGACGTTTCGGGTCGAGATTCTTCTTCTGCAGAGGGGTCTTGACCCAAAACGTCACCTATCCAAGTCCTCCAGAGATGCTGCCTGACCTGCTGAGTTACTGCAGCACTTTGTGTCCTTCTGTCACTGTATGATATCGCTGTACGGCACCAGGATACAAAGCAGCTTGTTATAAGTGTGCCAATGTGCTATATTGAGGTGCTGCCCTGCAGGGCACACACCTGTCACTGTCTAGCACCGGGGGAGAGGACTGGTCGGCAATTAGGGATGGCATTAATAGTCATAGACATCGTATCCACTGCTGTTTGAAAGGGTTCTGTATTTACCTGTACAGTATTTTTTGACTTTTTTTTTAATTTGCCATTTCTGCCTGGGCCCTCTCACAGGTTAGAGACTTGAACATGAAGTTCACAGATTTCTAGCAGAAACCTGTTCAACAATTTACAATGGTTAGTTACTGAGAGTGATCAGGGAGGAAATGTATCCAGCTTCCTGCCTTAGGGGAGGGGAACATGTTGTCCTCTGGGAGTTGGATTTGAACCACTAGTGGGTTTTTTAAAATATTTTCTATTCAATGCCCTGGAGCACTGTCTGAATGTGACCAAACACTACATTCTCTTCAGTATTTGGTCAGATTTAAGGACCAGGTTCATGGCGTATTCTGTGTTATATTTCCTTTGTCCACGTTCAGGTCATTACCTACAATGGCTAAAGGAGGCACTTTGGTCCATTGAGCCTATGAAACTGTAGGACCTGCCTTGGGGCTTGGTGTGGCCTAGCCCACAATGAGGGCAGCCTCAAACCTGACTCCCAACCAGTGGCGTAGGGTGGGTTTTGAGCGCCCGGGGCAGTTTAAAGTTTTGCGCCTCCTCATTAGCTGGGGGGGGGGGGGGGCGGAGCGGGGGGGGGGGGGGGGGGGGGGGGGAGAGGCAGCGGCGGCTGGGACAGCAGCAGCGGCGACCAGAACTCGGAGCTGGGGCGGCGGCAGCGCGCGGCCTGGCCCGCGCTGTTTTTATACTTACAGCTCCAGGTAACCCCTCCTCGCTCCAACAGCTCCCCGGGCCTCTTAATTTTATTTAAAAAATTTATTCAACAATTTTTTTGCGCCGCTAAAATTTAGCGCCCGGGGCAACCGCCCCCCACTGCCCCCCCCTCCCCCCCCCCCCCCCCCTACGCTACGCCACTGCTCCCAACCCCTCACTTATCGCTAGGACATAATGTTGGCAACCCTACATTAAACCACCTACTTGAACGGCAGCAGTTCTTCTGGTGAAGAAACACCCACAATGTCATCAGGAAGGGAGTTCCATGATTTAGATCCAGTGATGATGAAGGGCAAGCGGAATAATTCCCCGACAGGATGGTGTGTGATTTGGAGGGTAGATTGCAGTGTGATGATGTTGCAGTGAGACTGCTGTTACAGTCATAGAGAGTCATACAGCAGGGGAACAGGCCCTTTGGCCCAACTCGTTCATGCCAACCAATATGCCTCATTCAGGCTAGGTCCATTTGCCTGTACCTGGCTCACTGCACCTTTCCTATCCATGTCCCTGTCCAAATGTCTTTTAAATCTTGTTATTGGATCTGCCTCAACGACTTCCTCTGGCAGCTTGTTCCATATGCCCACCACCCTCTGAGTGATAAAGTTTCCCCTCGGGTCACTATTAAATCTTTCTCCTCGAACATTAAATGTGTGCAGTCTAGTTCCTGATTCCCCTACATTGGGAAAATACATCTATCCATTCCCTTCATGATTTTACTCACCTCTACAAGATCAGCCCCCAGCACTCTAAAGAATGAAGTCCTAGCCTGCCCAACTTCGCCCAGTAGCTTAAGGCCTTAAGTACATGCGACCACCTTGTAAATCTTCTCTGAATCCTTTCCAGCTTAATGACATCTTCCCTATAGCAGGGTGACCGAAATGGAATACAAGACTCCAATTGTGGCCTCTATATAATATCTCAACTTCTGTACTCATTTTTTTCCTTGACTGATGAAGGTCAGCATGTCAAAAGCCTTCCGCACCATCCACTCTACCTGCCATGCCACTTTCAGGAAAGTATGTACTTGTACACCTGTTCTACAACACTCCCCAGGGCCCTCCTACTCATTGTAAAGTCCTGCTCTGATTTGACTCAGCAAAATGAGACACCACACACTTACCTGAATTAAACTCCATTTGTCACTTCTCGGCCAACTTGCCCAGCTGATCGAAATACCAATAATCCTTGGTAACTATCTTCACTGTTTCCAATTTCACTGGTTTTTGTTGTTGCCGTTCTGGGTGGTTGAGGTTGTGGGTTTGAAAGTCTCTGGGAGTTGATATGCTACACCTTGTACATGGTTAATACAGCAGCCAAGGCAGACTGGATGCCTTTCAGGTGCTGTTGAGCTCCTTGAATATAATTGGAACTGCTGTCTGAACAAGTGAAATGATTTGCAACGCACCTTGATTTGCATCGTGTGTACCGGTGGGAAGTCAAGAGCCACTCACCACAGGACATCTGTTTTGGTTAGCCTTTCTGTGATATCATTTGGAGCTAATTGAATGGCTGGGATCGGTGATGAAGGCAACTGAGATGCATTGTGGCTTTTCTTTGCAAATGACAATTATTATTTGTTGTATCAGCATGTTTTAAATCTGAGGGTATGATGTGATGTGATGTGATGTAAGGCTTTGCCACCTATTAGCCACAATACCCTTGATTGATGGACGAGGCGGGGGAAGAATAGTCGGATTCTGGTCTGATGTTCTCCAGCATTGTCATTGATACTTACCAGTTGGAACGTCCCAAGCTTTTGGATGGAGCTGTTAATGAAGCCGCCTTGTGTTGGTTGTTTAATTGACCACCACCATTTATGACAGCAACGTTTTAGGACTGTGGAGGTTTGATTTGATTCACATGATATAAAATTAATTTATTCTGTTCATAGTGTATCACTTTCGCTCATTAGCATGCAGTCCTGCTTTGTAGCTTCATGTGATTGGCAGCTCATTTGCTGCTTCATCTGCAGCTGCTCCTTATACACTACTCACTAAATTGTAGTCAGTTTTATGCTTGATGATAATGATAGATTGGAGGATATGTTAGAGTGTGGTGCAGACGAGGTCACACACAGGTCCTGCTGTTCCGCTATCCCTTGTACGACGTGCTCTTTAATCTATAACATTTGTTCACAAGACTCTGCATTAAATTCTCTATAACTCCCACTTGTCTGCCCCTTCTGCCAGGTCATCTAAAAATGCCTGCAATCTATTGGTTTTCTTCATAAGTTCATGTGTCATAGGAGCAGAAGAAGGCCATTCGGCCCTTCTCATTGCCTACTACACACCTGAGTTTTGCATCATCCACAAATGTGGAATTCTGAGCCAGCATACCCACACAATATCAATTTCCTTCCTAATGTGTCTCAGGAAGCACTTCATTCCAATCATGTCCCACAATTGGCCAGTATGAGGCCAATTCTGGAGTATGGTGTACAATTCTGGTCGCCTAATTATAGGAAGGATGTCAACAAAATAGAGAGAGTACAGAGGAGATTTACTAGAATGTTGCCTGGGTTTCAGCAACTAAGTTACAGAGAAAGGTTGAACAAGTTAGGTCTTTATTCTTTGGAGCGCAGAAGGTTACTTGATAGAGGTCTTTAAAATGATGAGAGGGATAGACAGAGTTGACGTGGATAAGCTTTTCCCATTGAGAGTAGGGAAGATTCAAACAAGAGGACATGACAGCTTCTACAACAACACTATCACATTGCTGAACTCGGAGTCCCGCCGATAGATTTCTCCAGTCTCTCCGTCCACATTGTTTGCTTATTCTGTATTTTTATTTCTATATTGCACTATTACTACGGACTGACGCTAAACTGCATTTCGTTGTACCCATACTTGTATTTGTGCAATGACATTAAAGTTGAATTGAATTGAATTGAATTGACTTGAGAATTAAGGGACAGATGTTTAGGGGTAATACGAAGGGGAACTTCTTTACTCAGAGAGTGGTAGCTATGTGGAATGAGCTTCCAGTGGAAATGGTGGAGGCAGGTTCGATTTTAACATTTGAAAATGAATTGGATAGGTATATGGATGGGAAAGGAATGGAGGGTTATGGTCTGAGTGCAGGTAGATGGGACTAGGGGAAGAATAGGTGTTCGCCACGGACATGAAGGGCCGAGATGGCCTGTTTCTGTGCTGTAATTGTTATATGGTTATATGGTTATATGATATGGACTTGTTAGGCCCAATGGACTCCTATTGTGCTGTATACATCTATGATTCCATGACAGGGATAGGGTCAAATCAGCTAATGGCAGCAGAATTGATTCTCCAAGAGACAGTGGTGAATCAAGTCTTAGAGTCATAAAGCCGTACAGTATGGAAACAGGCCCTTCAGCCCACGCCGACCAACATGTCCCACTTACATTAGTAAAATGGCACGCATTTGGCCCATAACCCTCTAAACCTATCCTATCCTATCCATGTACCTGTCCAAATGTCTCTTAAATATTAGGATAATACCTTCCTCAACTACCTCCTCCGGCAGTTCGTTCCATATACCCTCCACCCTTTGTGTAAAAAAATATATAACAAGGTGTTCTCTTTTAATCATTAATCAAAGGTCATTAACTGTCACAATTACTGGCACATTGAATGATCACTTAATTAAATGAATTAACTTCTCCAGCAGTCCTGGTGGGAATTGAACGTATCCTAATTGTTCGTCCCCACCTCTAGACATCAGTCTGAAGTCGGATCCCGACCTGAAATGTCAATATCCATTTCCTCCAGGGACGCTGCCTAACCCAGCGTCTGTGTCTCTCCTCTAGATGTTGAGTCCACTAAGATAAACATCTGCTACTGTCCTCCATTTAGATCTTTTTACATTTAAATCCTGATTAATAATCCTGCTTTATAAAGGTGCTTTCGAGCGCACTAGTAAATAGATACATTTGTTATGCTTTGAAAGCAGATATTAATTAGCCCTGTATTTTCATGGTCCCAAATTTATTATACATTTAACAGGTGGTATTGAATTAAATATTACACAGCAAATATTTTGTTCCCATCAAGTTTACCTTCAGCTTAGATTATGATCTGTAGAACACTGCGGATGTTAGATGAAGTCATGGTACTTTGTCCTGGTGTGGTGCATAACATGATTTGCTTTGAGAACTTGAAGCAACGGATGATCTCATACAAGGGCTTTGATTAAGGATCCTTATTATGCTAAACACCAAGTGCTTCAAAGCCGGGAGATTTTCCAGCATTTTAACCATTTGCACCAAGAACATGTCTAACCATTTTGCTTTAGATGCTGTATTAGTGGGCTGATCATGGTCACCCAATCCGTGGTTTAACATTCCTGGAGAATGAAAACTTGCATTTTCCATTCTGACGTCAGAATGTCCGAATGCCTTTCACTGCTAATGAGGGGCGTTTGAAGTATAGCTGTGTAGGAAGGAACTGCAGATGCTGGTCTACACCGAAGATAGACACAAAATGCTGGAGTAACTCAGTGGGACAGGCAGCATCTCTGGAGAAACAGAATGGGTGATGTTTGGGGTGAAGACCCTTCTTCAGGGGAAGGGTAGGGTGTGAAAAAAACAGATCCAAGCAGATGATGAATTATACTGTTTTTTATGGGGAAACATGGCAGCTAATTTTCAGCACAGTAAGCTCCCGACAAAATACAATGATGTAATTTGTTTGAAAATTGATCGGGGGAATAAATGCTGATCGAGTAATTGAAGAGATCCCTCCGGCCTTGACCATCCTTCCATCCATTCAAAGGGATAGCACAACTACTGGGGCAGCAGAGTCTGGCTGACTGACTGCCTGGTGTGAGCTTTGAATCCTGCCCCAAAGGCAAGAGCACTTCCAACTAATTTTCCTGACGGCAGGAAAAGGGGAACAGACTTGGAGTGGGGCAGGGCAGAGGGCAGAAAAAGGGGGATAACAAGTACCTCAATTATGTAGGGGATATAATGGCCTTTGTATTGGATGAAGTATTAGAGTCAATGATGAAAATGTAATTGATGTGATTGTTATAGACTTCCAAATGTCATTTTGTCAGGTGCCACACAATGGGCTTGTTATTATCAAACTAAAACCGATGCAATAAAAATGGTAGCAGCATGGATAGAAAATTGGTTGACAGATTCGTGCCAAGGTGACAGTTTTGGACTGGAGTTCCCCAGTGATCAGTACAAGGACCACTGTTTTTCTTCACGTCTATTAATGGTTTGGACTTGGATATGTGAGCATAAACTCTACATTTGAAGGTGACATGAAACTTGAAAGAGGAGTCAACCGTGAGGAGAATGGTTTCAAGGCTGGCTGGTGGAATGGGCAAATGGATATCAAATGATGTTTACGGCTGAGAAACGGGAGGGGTTACATTTTGGTAGAGAAAGTGAAACCAGGCAACATAAACTGAAGGGCACAATTCTAGAAGTGGTACAACTACAGAGAGATCTGGGGGGCACATGACCACGATTCATGGCAAGTGACAAAACTGGTTCAGGAACGAGTTTTTAGAAAAAGCAGAGAGTACTCCAGCAAGAAAGTCATGTTGGACACAGCACATCTTGAAAAAATGCGATTCCTCCTAACAGATAAACCAGACCAATTCTTAACGAGTTGGTCTCCAGTTATCGACTTCTTGGAAGCATATGGTGCAACAAAATCGTAAAAAACAATTGTTTCAGGACTGGGTGAAAGATGGTCAAGAATATAAATACCTATCTCCTAATTTCTACTCTTCCTCTTTCTCTCTCTTTTTTTTCCCCTCACTTTTGCTCTCTCTTCTTTTTTCTTTTTCACACACCATACATCACATGTTTTTCTATTGTCTATTGTCTACTCTTTCTTTCTCTCTTTTATTTATTTATTTTTTAAATGAAGCTGTACATAAAATGTAACATGCCAATATATATTTGGCACCTTAAGGTGCCACATTACTGTACTTACTTCTAATAAATGTCATAGTGAACATTTGTTAAACATTGGTTTGGCCTTTGTTTAACATTGTATCCAGCACCAGGTGCCACACTTTAGGAACGATGTAAAGACTTGAGATAGTATTTGGAAGGGATTTATTAAACTCTGTATCCAGAGTTATGGGGATAGGCTGCAGAAACTGGGGCAGAAACTGAGGATCTGAGAGGGGCATTTAAATCCTAAAGGATATAAACAGAGTAGCACGTTAACAGAAGGCTCATGACCATGGGACATGGAATGAAGGTGATTAGCAAAGGGCCAAAAGTGACATGAGGGAAAACCCTCATGTGGCAAATATTTTTGGCGTGGAATCCACTCTCTGGGGTATTGTGGAGGCACATTCCATTGCAATGTTGCTGGATAAGTATCTGAAAGGAAAGAATTCCGGGTCTGTGGGGAGGATCAGGGATATTGGGCTGGTTGGATTGCATTTACAATGAGCGAGTCGTGACTTGATGGGCCATACATTGATATAAATGGATTCGACTCCGGTACAATTTGTAATCCACAAGTTACACAATTTGACTGTCTGCTC
This sequence comes from Leucoraja erinaceus, assembly GCF_028641065.1. Classification (NCBI taxonomy): domain Eukaryota; kingdom Metazoa; phylum Chordata; class Chondrichthyes; order Rajiformes; family Rajidae; genus Leucoraja; species Leucoraja erinaceus. The sequence continues at coordinate 15,985,019 of NC_073381.1, forward strand.
ATCATCCTGCATAATTTGTTTGAATCAGGTGATGAATGGACAGGCTGGGTGCGAGGAAATGAGTAGAGGATATGCTGTAATCTTAATGAACACAGAGCAGACCTAATGCGATATATGGCCCCTCTCCTTCCACCTATTTCTTAAATTTTAATTTTCAATTGTGCATTGGGGATTTTTGAGAAATTACTCACTCTGTTATTTTTCATATTAAGTTAGAGATTTGTTAGAGTTTGGATTAGTACATGGGAAAGCAATTCACTGAACCCTACATAGGAAATTAATTGTAAAATACAATACGGGCAGCAGTAGCTGAAGTCATGTTTTGCCATAACCAACAGAATTTGACATGAATTCCCAATGCATCCTAACTCACGTATAGAAAACAGATGCAAGCTATGAAGTAGTACCATAAGTGTGGACAAATAAATACTTGATATTTCCTGCTGTTGATTGAAAATGATTAACTGTTTAAACTATCCGAGCTGAAAAAATGCTGGTTTCTTGTTATTTTTTGCCGTGGTCAGCAGTGATTGTGAAGATAACCGTTCTTAAAATATTACAGCTTGAGCATTCTCCTTCACATACTTTCCGTTTTTATAAGTTGTAAAATAATTGCAATGAAAAATTGATTGATTTTCTTTTTAAAGCATTGCTGGCATGGTATGAGCACATAATCCAGTCCTCCCCTCCTGCACAATACAAACAATGATTTCTCTTCCGATCTCTATTTCATCAATGACTCTATTCCTTTGTTACAGAAGAAAAAGAAAAGTGATTACTGCCTTTATGGCGGCACTTTCTGCTCCTATAGATCAAACGGAAGCTTCACTCCAGAGGCTACAACGGAATATCAACAGTGACGTCCTTTAGATGGGATCCCATCTGGGTCCTCCAGGTTAACATTGGAGATTCCCATGGCACTAATGACAGTGTTTTGGCCAACATCACTGAAACCAAAACGTCACCTATTCCTTTTCTCCAGAGGTGCTGCCTGACCAGCTGAGTTACTCCAGCATTTTGTATCTATCTTTGGTATAAACTAGCATCTGCAGTTCCTTCCCACACATCACCAGAAGAGACTCTCTCGTCACTGTCTCATGACCGATCTTGCTATGCGCAAGTTGGTTGCTGTGTTTCCATCAGTGAATAAGCAACAACAAAAGTACTTAATTGGTTGTACAGCGCTTTGGACCTCATGATAATCCAAAGTGCCGTAACATTATCACTCTGGTTATAAACTCATCCCTCCGCTTCCTGAAAGACATTTTGCAAATGCATTTTTTTAATAAAAATAACCTCTACAGGGTACAATCTCAGATTGAAAGTTTGTGAATTGGCTTTCCATTCCACAGTCGAAACTCAGCCTTGACATTTGTCAAGTCCCATGAGTGCTGTTGCCTGGCTGAGATTTAACTGTTTCAGGGTAGAGGTGCTTGGCAGGAAGCAGATACGTTTGCTTTGCCATAAATCTTCACGTGGGCTGGAGGGAACCCTCGAGCTAAAATACGAATTTTGCTATAGTCCTTTAGATTGTGTTTTCCTTGAGTGGGCAGTCTTTACTCTTTTTGACTGGTGCTTCCCATAATTGTATGGGAAGGTTTTCGCACTGTTTGTTTTAATGTTTCTTTAGACGGACCTCAGAAGTGCAAGGTTTTGCCAGAAGGCAGTATGTCATTTCACCCCTGTGCCCACCCCCACTCATGGCAGCCACAATGGAACAAATAAACAAAGATTATTTTGCTCTTCTGTGGTGGTTGTTGCCTGCAGTATTTTTAATAATGACTTAATCTTGCTGTTTGATTTATTAATCATTGTGTTGATTTATTATGTTATTTTGGCCTCGGTTCGACAGTGGTTACAAAGTCCTTAATTGGTTTTGTCTGTCTTCAGAGAACTTCAGTCTCATTATTATCACGGCTGTAACTAATATCTTTTTCTTTTAGGGATTTTTTTTATTGTTGCTGGTGTTGGGTGGAAACTCCACATGTGACGATTTTGCTCATTAACATTACCTTAAATGCAGTTTTAATAATTTGAAAGTTGATGAGCTGGTTCTAACACACCAAGACTGGTTTGGAAAAAAATGTTAATTTGTTTGGATTGTAATGAGAGTTAACTCAGTATTGCAAAGGGCCAGCAAGAGGCCTGCAACTCCAATGAGCTGGATTAGAGGGCGGTTAGACTTCAGAGTATTTAGATTTCACATGTAACTATAGTTTGGTCATCATTTAGTCCTTGGCAACAGATCACAGACTCATACAGACCAAAATCTGGCTCTTCAGCCCATCACGTCCATACTGACCAGCAAGTGTCCATTAATACTAATCCTATTTATCAGCGCCTGGGCCTGTAGCCTTCTCTGCCTTGTTAATTCAAGTGTTTATTCAGACACATTTAAATGTCCTGGGAGTACCTCCTGCAATGCATCTCAGATTACAAATGCCCTTTGGGTTGTAAAAGTCTTTCTCAGAACTCTCTAATTCCCTGAAGAAGAGTTTTGGCCTGAAACGTCGCCTATTTCCTTCGCACCATAGAGGCTGCTGCACCCGCTGAGTTTCTCCAGCATTTTTGTGTAGCTTCAATTTTCCAGCATCTGCAGTTACGTCTTAAAAACGCTCTAATTCTCTTAACCCCTGCCCTAAGATATACCCTCCAGGTTCAGACATTTTGGGGACACGTATCTTATGATCCACCCTATCTATGCCACTCATAACATTATACACCTCTATCAGGTTCCCCTCAGCTGCCATTTCTCCAATGGAAACAAATCAGAGCCCATCCAGTCTCTTCTCAGAACTGAAATGTTTCACAAGCCGCAAAGTGCTGGAGTAATTCAGTGGGTCAGGCAGCATCTTTGGACCACTTGGACAGGCCATGTTTTGTGTCAGGGCGCTTCTTCCTACTGTGTAGGAAAGAACTGCAGACGCTGGATTAAATTTGAGACTGAAGAAGGGTCTCGACCCGAAACGTCACCCATTCCTTCTCTCCAGAGATGCTGCCTGACCCGCTGAGTTACTCCAGCTTTTTGTGTCTATCTTAGCTGAAGCATAACCTCCCTACCTGTGTGTTCAATTCTCCCAGGAATAAGCAATAACATTGTGTTCATGTTACTACTAACTTGCTCTACTTGTTGTATTAGCCTTTTTGTGAATCAAGCACAAGGTTCACCTAGATCCCCCTGCATCTTGGAGTTCTGCAATCTCTCAATTTTTGTCTCCCTTCTTCCTACTGACTGTAGTCGAGGGGAGAAAGCTGAAAGAGAAGTGGACGGACTAGAAGGGCCGAGATGGCCTGTTTCCATGCTGCAAATTGTTATATGCTTATGGTTATAAGTGGCGGCTGGGCAAACCCTGGCAAGTAAAGGGGGGGGGGGGGGGGGGGGGGGGGGGGGGGGGGGGTTGATTGGTAGATGCATGCACGGACAAAGGCCAGAGGTGGGAAGAAGGCAAAACACTGTGAGATAAGGAGAGAAGATGCATGAAATGTGAAGCCAGAGGAATAGATATGGGTAGAAGGGGAAACGGTTGTTGTTGTAAGTGGAATATGAAGTGCTGTTCCTCCAGTTTGCCTGTGGCCTCACTCTGCCAGTGGAGGAGGCCCAGGACAAAAAGCTTGGTATGGTAATGGGAAAGGGAGTTAAAATGGTTAGCAATCCAGCAAGCCTTGGCGGAACAAGTGCAAGTGTGCATTGAAATGGTCGCCTGGCTATGCTTGGTCTCACCAATGTAAAGGAGATCACATTGGGAGCACCAAATGTAGCGAATGGTGCAGGAGGTGCATGTGAACTTCTGCCTCACCGTGTAGGGCATCTGGGGTCCCTGGATGAATGTGAGGGAGGAGGCATAGTGGCAGGTGTTACGGCTTCCGGCTCAGTGTATAGGTGCGTGGTAGAATCTTGAGGAAGTTGACGGGCAACAAGGAAGAACCTGGATTCAATATTGACCTCAGCTGCCGTCTGTATAGAATGTCCTAATTCTCCTGTAACTATGTTTTCCTCATCTCGGTTTGAACTGTTGCCGTCAGGCAGACGGTACAGATCTACAAGGACAAGGACAAATAGACTAAAAAACAGTTTTTACCCCACTGCTATAAAAAAGCACTAAATGTAGCCGCCAAGGAACGCAGGGGCGATACAGACTAAGGGACTGTGGTAACTGTGAAATCGACAGAAGGATGGAGGGTTGGGTGTGTATGCGTGCTTTGTCCGTGATATTTATTTAGTTGTTTATCTTTATTATTTTACCGTGTATGTATCGTTAGCTTTAGAAATGTTTGAATGCTGCACTGACTGGCTGACATTTTAAATTTCGTTGTACATGGTCCATGTTACAATGACAATAAAGAAACTATTCTATTTCTATTCTATATGGATGTCCCCTGGGTGTGTGCAATAGAATTTTGAGGAATTTGTTAGAAACATAGACAATAGGTGCAGGAGTAGGCAATCCAGCCCTTCGAGCCAGCACCGCCATTCAATATGATCATGGCTGACCATCCAAAATCAGTAGCCCGTTCCTGCTTTTTCCCTATATCCCTTGATTCCGTTAACCCTAAGAGCTAAATCTAACTCTCCCTTGAAAGCATCCAGTGAATTGGCCTCCACTGCCTCCTGTGGCAGAGAATTCCACAGAGAATTTCACAACTCTGAGTGATGGGAAACAAGAGAGAAAAAAGGGTTGGTGTAGGATTAGTGTAAATGAATGATGGGTGATATGTGAAGACCCAATGGTGAATGACTGTGTGAAAACACATCTCCACATCGCTGCCACAGTTCTAGCAAATCACATTTGTGTCCTCCCTTCGTCCTTGACATCCATCCTAAAGTGTGATCCCTGAAACTACACTCGATACTCCAGCTGAGGCCCTGCCAATGATTTATTAAGATTGGATGGCTTCTTTTCTCAAATTTGATGTTGTCTTCCTGTGTGGAAATTGCAATTATGTGCAGTGTCATTGAGTGTCAGAATTGAGTGACCTTGCATGAATGGTCAACTTCTTGTGACAGCAAGAGCATCTTGAAGCTAATTAAATGTGACCACTGTAGCCACGTGCAGACAGGATTCACTTCCTAAGTAGGATTCGGAGCAAGAGAGGCCAGGCCGCCTCACAGTGAAGGCTCTCCGACTCAGAAAGCAATCAGATTCTGCGGCCAGGAAGCAATTTCATCAATCCAGCATTGGGTGTGTGAAGAAACATAGAAACATAGAAAATAGGTGCAGGAGTAGGCCATTCGGCCCTTCGAGCCTGATCATCCAACTCAGTATCCTGTAACTGCCTTCTCTCTATATCCCCTGATCCCTTTAGCCACAAGGGCCACATCTAACTCCCTCTTAAATATAGCCAATGAACTGGCCCCAACTACCTTCTGTGGCAGAGAGTTCCAGAGATTCACCACTCTCTGTGTGAAAAATGTGAAAAATATTTTCCTCATCTCGGTCCTAATAGGTGCAGGAGTAGGCCATTCGGCCCTTCGAGCCTGCACCACCATTCAATATGATCATGGCTGATCATCCAACTAAGTATCCTGTACCTGCCTTCTCTCCATACCCCCTGATCCCTTTAGCCACAAGGGCCACATCTAACTCCCTCTTAAATATAGAGAATGAACTGGCCTCAACTACCTTCTGTGGCAGAGAATTCCACAGATTCACCACTCTCTGTGAAAAAAATGTTTTTCTCATCTCGGTCCTAAAAGATTTCCCCCTTATCCTTAAACTGTGACCCCTTGTTCTGGACTTCCCCAACATCGGAAACAATCTTCCTGCATCTAGCCTGTCCAACCCATTAAGAATTTTGTAAGTTTCTATAAGATCCCCCCTCAATCTTCTAAATTCTAGCGAGTACCAACCGAGTCTATCCAGTCTTTCTTCATATGAAAGTCCTGACATCCCAGGAATCAGTCTGGTGTAGTTCATGGCAAGTTGAAATTGAAGAGGTTGCTTCAAATGCTGTTACATTGGTGTGATATATCTGGTACCTGTTGTAAATCGGATTCTGAGTCTGAAGAAGGGTTTCAGTCCGAAACATTGCCCATTTCCTTCGCTCCATAGACGCTGCCGCACCCGCTGAGTTTCTCCAGCAGTTTTGTCTGCCGTAAATCGGATTCTTCCTGGTTAGTTAACCCAGGTGCAACACTGTTTAATTGTAACTTTTTATTGACTTGGGAAAGCAATCGTTGAGAATTCATGGTCAAAATGACCTCTCCTCTTCTCTCAATTGCCACTTCCTCTCGCCACCACTCAGGAAGTTGCAGTTTTAGATCACCGCGGATTTCAGCACCGTCATCTTATATCACCAATTTCCAAAGGGAGAAACAGATGTAGAACTTGCAAAAGTAAACAATTGCAGAGCTATAGTGAACTTGAAGATTGTTATGACATTCTGGGACCTGTTTTGACTGGGCAATGGTGGCGAACAAAATGCACTGCTATATCACCTCACCTCGTTTTTGTTTCCGTTGATGGTTGCCGTGTCCTGCAGGCACATGTCGCCTAGTGTATGTCATTAGCAGGAGCCCGTGTTGCCCCTTTAGGCTCCAGTCCCCTGCCTCCAACCCCAATCTACTCCATCAGATGGAGTCAAGAAAGTTTTCCCCGCCCGCCACACACAACCCCACACACAACCCCACACGCACCATCCCAGCATCTGCCCACCTTGTCAATTTCCCACCGCCGGTGCTGCCTGACGGCGGAGTTCTTCATGCAGCTCTCCTTAATGCTGCAGAATTCTAGTTACAGGGGTGGCGATAGCGGCGAAGACTTGCTTTGTAATTACGTTTCCTTTCCTATACGTTGCTGTCCAATGTCCCCGTTCCCCAGCGACGTGACGTGCTGTTGGCCAGGGACCCCAACATCTCTCTCCACCCCCCACCCCCCAGTACAGTTCAGACGAGTGGAGCGGAGCTGAAGCTTTTTGTTCCTTCATCCTGGGGGTGGGGGTTGGTGATGGGAACGGGAACGGGGACAGGAGAGCTTGCAAGGTTCAACAGCCGATGCCTGTTGCTGGGGGGCAGGGGAGGTTACAGGGCTCAGAGTAGCGACCTGTTAGTGTGGGGGAACTGGGGAGGTTGCATTGGTCGCAGGAGCGACCTGTTAGTGCTGGGAACGGGCGAGGTTGCAAGGTTCAACAGTAGCGATTTGCGGTGAACTGGGCTGCATAGTATGTGTGTGTGAGAGAGAGAGAGAGGGAGGTGTCGCTGTCCCGGTGCTGGCTGTAGGTTGACACGGGGAGGGAGGGAGAGAAGGTGCTGGGGGCGGCACTCCTCCTGCCCGGCTGCAGCTTCAGCCTCACCCCCTCCCCCTCGGTGAGAGGCCGGAGAGGGAGCGCCAGGCGAGGGCGGCATTGCTCGTCCACGCACCATGACGAGCGCCAAACTTCGCCTCGGCGGCCGCTGGCCAAAGTTGCCCGACTGAAAGTTCACCTCGCTGCCCCTGTGAGCCCGAGCGGACGGACGGACGGACAGACAGAGTGATGTGGGCGGTGAGGTGAGCGGGGGACAAGGTTGGCTCGGTCCTCCCCTCCACAAGCAGCGGGCAGGGCTGCAGCGCCGGGGCTGGACATGAGGAGAGAGTCAACCCCGCACTGGGCGAAGAAATGCAAAAGGTTTCTGCTTCCCTCAGAAAGCCAGGAAGGTGGCATGTTGAAAATGTGATGTTCTTATTTGATGAATGATCTGGTTTTGCAACGTCCCGGGATATTTTAAGCACGACCTGTATTGTTATCCTTCTGGAATTTGCTTTGTGGATGTTACGGAGAGCTGTTTTATATCTGTTCACTGTGAATTGTTTTGCTTGCAAACGGACTGCAAGTAGTCGGCGAGACATCGCCAGGGCCATTGTCCCCGTGATTGCCAGCAGATGAAGTCGCACACTCTTCCCTGGATGCTGCCTGCAAGGATTAGGGGTTGTGGGCGGAGGAGAGAGGGGGGAATGCCACGGATTTTCAGACGGAAAGACCTTGTGGTCTATTTTCAACACTGCCTATTTGCCACTGATTGAGAGAGGAGTCTATGCACTTTAGTGAATACATTTTTTCCGTCTGCAGCAGATTACAATCAGGTAAACAAAAACTGTCACAATTGCACTGGATTTTTTTTTGTAAACGACTCACTTTAGATGCCACTGAGGTGTGAAATTTATATATTTTTTATGAGCTGATTATACTTTTTGATCTCTTCACGTTGTGGAATTGTGGAATATCTTTAATATTGCACAAGGAATCTTTTTGTGAGCTTGGAGCCACTATTTTACACTACCACCAAACAAAAAATGGGGAAACCACTCAGTCGACCCGACTGCCTTCGTCAAAATCCAGGCTGTGTAGGAGTGACGGACGAGGAGGACATTAATATAGATGACTGCTATGTTCCGCAGAGGTCCATCTATGACACGGTGAGGCTGAACGAGCAGATCGACTCGGACTCCAAAGGGAGCTTGGCGTCGAGGCACTTGACAGAACGATACCGCCCCTACAACCAGAGGACATTGGACTTGGCCCCATCAGGCAATGGTACACTCTTGGTGCCGAGTGCCCTCGAGCTGAGGGCCAGGGAGAGCAGCAGACTGGATGAGAAGATGATTTTTGACGCTTTGAAACTCACCAGCAACGTTGTGCGGTCGTCCGGAGGCCCAAAGCTGAAAGCCATCCCGGAGAGGAAAGAGCATCGGCGTTCCTGGAGGACATTCGTCCCACCGTTTGCTGACTATCCCAGCAGGACGGAGGCTCTGCTTTCGGAGAGTGCTGAGGCGGCTAGTTTGTCCAGCTGGAGCCAGGGCAAGGGGACCACGGGCTCCCTCACCTCCGAGGAAGACTCGGGGCTGTCCAGTCCATCTGACAACAAAGATGCAAAGTACCGGTGGATTAACGGGAAGAAGGTTCGATACCGGAGCTTATCCTCAGTGGATGGAATACCAACAATGAAGGGCAGCGATGCCACAGGACCTGGTTCCATCAGCAACACGGGTGATGGGCAAATGTCACCACAAAATCCAATTAGCGTGCATTCTACTGCAAAGAGTGATGATTACGTCGTCTCCTCAACTGAAGAGATTGAGCTCATTATGGTCATCGATGGTGACGCAGGAGGAGAGGGTACTTTTAAGCACAGTATGGAGAGGAACCTTGGCCGGCCAATCATCGAGGAAATGGCCACAGGCGGATCCAACTTCACCTCCGCACCTGAGGAGATAATATGCAAATTATATGAGGTTCAACAAGACGAGATGGTAGCAAAAGAGGGAAAAGAAGATGTATCCACGGAAGAAACATCCTACTGGGACACGGTGATCGAAAGTCAATCGGAACATGACAGTGGGCAGGCTGGGTTGGAACCAGATGGTCCTTTGTCTAATCCTGTGGAAAGCCCCATTGCTGTTGAAAGCCCGAACCCTGAGAGCAAAGGCTACTACGAGAGCACGCCGGTGATGGATGAGGTGTGTGATTGTAGGACTGCAGCCGTGATAGGAAGGACTGACTCAACCAGCAGTTGGCTGTGCACTGATAAGGTAAATGAAGCACGTGTGAAGAATGGGCTGGGTTTACACACCAGGGCCTGGGAAAGGGCTTCTGATAGCACCCAACACTTTGTGAAGTCCCACCGCCGTTGCCAGGTAACCAGTTTCCTAGCAACATTTTGAATATTAAATTGCAACAAGGTTGAATTAGATGGGGTGAGCACTATGGATTTGAAAGCAGGAGGCTGCCTGTGACATGACTGATAGTTTCCAGCTGTTTATTGTGTGGTTATTAACCAGCTGGTGTCTGTTACTCGTCATGTCCTGGTGTTCCTCTACACTAATACATTTAACTTGCAGCAACCGGGCCTGTGGTGGAAAGTCTCCTCACCACGTCATTCATATCCACGCAATCATCAATTTTAAAACCTCACTGGCTAAGAGTCTTTGTGACTTAGTAGCATTTTGCGGTTTGGGGGAATGCCACGTTTTGAGCCTGTCTTTTTCATTGAAACAGCCTTTTTAATCTTTTTGCCTGTATATCAGAAACGGAACCATGGAGTTATGTCATCACTTAACAATGCAATTTAGTTGCTCTTAGCTTTCAGAGTAATGAAGGACTTGGCAGGACATTTCAAGGTAAAAGAGACAGACACAGATTGATTACACTTGAGGTATTGTCTCAAGCCCTGCAATTTTTTCACCATGTTAGCGTAATTGATGGAGTTTAGCATCAAAAGTTGCCTTAAAGAAATATCACCACTGGTGCTACTTTGCTGACATAATTGATAATTTTGATATATGTGCAACAATGTATATCACATCAGCACTTTTCCCATTCAACTCTTGCACAGTGTGATATTGCCACATATACTTTGCTCAGTTTTCCTTCAACAGATGATAAAATTAATCCAGTCAGATTCGCTCCTTATTCTGTCACAGTCTTGCTTTAATTTGGAAACACTGAATGAAAGCTACCTATGCAATAAACTCTCAAAATATCTGCAGCTTCACAATCAAAACAGTTAATATTAGTTGTATATCATGACGTTGATAACCTAAAACATACCACTATAACATTCACTGCATGTTGCTGGGATTTTTGTTCTTTTCATTTGCCGGTTCCTACCTCATCTAACTATTTTCAGTGCCACTGCTTTTCTTTGTTTTTCTTTTTTGCATGTTTTTGTTCACCTTTCTCTTTTACTATCTCTCCTTCTGCCCATCTTTCATTTTCCCCAATATCTCTGTTGTCACTGTAGTCAAATATATCTTTTGAAACCCGCTTGTCTTTTGCGTCGGAGGCCTTCCTCAATATGGATTTTGTACTTCTGCTTAAGTCCCAGAGGTGCACCAGCTCTGCAGCCTGGTGGAGGTGAGCATTTGCTCTGGCACAGTGTGGAGCTGGTGGGGGGAGGAGAGCACAGTTTAAGAGCTTCTGTGGCAAAGTCTTGAGCTGGACCTTGAGCTTGAGTTTGGGCTGCTGTGGTGGGGCAGGCTGGGGATGGGTAACAGGAGATACCATGCAGAGAGACTTGGACAAGGTGGGCAAATGCAGCAGGTAAGTCTCAGTCCTGTGGCGGCAGTTCTTGGCGAGAGAATGGCAGTCCCAAATGATTAAATCTGTTAATGTGCAGAAATGGTAGCCAGTATTAAGGATCACCAATGCTTGAATGTGTTTTTCATCAAATTCAGCAGCCCTTCGAAAAGTTTATTTTCCTTTGAAGTTGCTGCATCATAAGATGGAGATGATGCTTTTTCTGTACACATTAGATCAACTACTTCCAGTTACTCACATTAGGGTATTGTTTATAGTTCTGTTTGCCAATCTATACGTTTGGTGTACACTTCTGGTGGCTATGCCATAGGATGAACATGATTAAGTTGGAAAAGGTGCAAAAAGGACACAAGAATGTTGCCCGGGGTCGGGTACCTTTCAGCGCTGCCCTTTTCGGCACCGCTGTTTTGGCGCCTCCGTTTTGGAGGGTTAGGGTTGGGTCGGGTTGGGTACTTTTCGGCGCTGCAAAGGAAACGATCTGCTTTAAGTTTTCTACTTATTTCATTCCCTATGGCACATTAGCACAGTCTTATATCAGTGCTAATGCTAAATACATATGACAAAATAAATTCAAGAGCATGCTGTAGTGTGAATAGAAAACATATAGAAACATAGAAATTCGGTGCAGGAGTAGGCCATTCGGCCCTTCGAGCCTGCACCGCCATTCAATATGATCATGGCTGATCATCCAACTCAGTATCCCGTACCTGCCTTCTCTCCATACCCTCTGATCAATAGTCAATAGTCTATAGTCAATAGTCTATTTATTTGTCATTTGGACCCCTGGAGGTCCAAATGAAATGCCGTTTCTGCAGCCATACATTACACACAAATAGACCCCAGACACAACACAATTACATTTTACATAAACATCCATAGCTGTGATGGAAGGCCAAAAAAACTTATCTCTCCACTGCACTCTCCCCCCCCCGATGTCAGAGTCAAAGTCAAAACCCCCGGCTGGCGATGGCGATTGTCCCGCGGCCATTAAAGCCACGCCGGGTGGTGCGAGGTCGCACACCGGGTCTTGATGTTAGAGCCCCCGGCGTGCGCTCGCACAGTCCCGCGGCCGTTCCAGCCGCGCGGGGCAGTGGTGCTAGGCCCCGCTCCAGGAGCTCTTCGACCCCGCAACTCGGGCGGGAGAAGTCGCCGTTGCAGGAGCCCCGAAAAGCGGTCTCCCTCCAGGGAGCCGCGGGCTCCCGGTGCCGCAGTCCGCAGACCCGCAGCAGCAGCCTCCCAATCTCCGGAGGTCAGGCAGCAGCCGCGGCAGCAGCAGCGGCAGCGCTCCTCCACCGCTCCGGTCTCGGCCAGCTCCGCGACGGTGAGGTGAGTCGGCACCTGAGTCCCCGGCTTCTTCCTGTTGGAGGCCGCTCCTCGTTGCGGCCTCAACGACAACTGAGACCCGACGAGAAAAGGTCGGGTCTCCAGTGCAGGGAGAGATTTAAAAGTTTCCCCCCACACACACACACACCACAACATAAAATAACAAAAACTACATTAAAACACAGACAAAAAATAATAAAAACGCGGACAGGCTGCAGAGGCCGCTGCTGACCAGAGTCGCGCCGCCTACCGGATCCCCTTAGCCACAAGGGCCACATCTAACTCCCTCTTAAATATAGCCAATGAACTGGCCTCGACTACCCTCTGCGGCAGAGAGTTCCAGAGATTCACCACTCTCTGTGTGAAAAAAGTTCTTCTCATCTCGGTTTTAAAAGATTTCCCCCTTATCCTTAAGCTGTGACCCCTTGTCCTGGACTTCCCCAACATCGGGAACAATCTTCCTGCATCTAGCCTGTCCAACCCCTTAAGGATTTTGTAAGTTTCTATAAGATCCCCTCTCAATCTCCTAAATTCTAGAGAGTATAAACCAAGTCTATCCAGTCTTTCTTCATAAGACAGTCCTGTCATATGAAATGAAATGCAGGTCAGTAAATTTTCATGAACTTTCTAAAACGTTAAAAATCCCCATCGGCCATCCCTCACGAAAAGCAGTCCTGAATGCTAACCCTAACCCTCCAAAACGGAGGCGCCGAAACGATGGCGCCGAAACAGTGGCGCCGAATGGTACCATTCCAGTTTTGAGGGCATGAGTTGTAAAAATCAATGGATAGGCTGGAATCTGTTTTACCTGAAGGCAAGGAGTCTGAAGGATGACATGATAGAGGTATATGAAATTATAAGAGGCATAGATATGTTAGCCAGGGTTTGTTTGCCATGGTAAAGGTGTCTAAAACGTGAATGGTTTTATTAATGTGAAAGGGAGGAGGTTTAAAGTAGACCTAAGGGATAAATATTACTCCCAAAGAGTAATTGGTATATGGAATGAGATACCAGAGGAGGTGGTGGAGGCAGTTACGTTAACAACATTTAAGAGGCATCTTAAGGTCAGAAGTAATAGGAGCAGAATTAGGCCATTCGGCCCATCAAGTCTACCCTGCCATTCAAGCATGGCTGATCTTTCTCCCTCCGAACCCCATGCTACAGATTCCTCACCCCCTGAATAAATAAATTCCGTCTCATCTCCTTCCTAAAAGAATGTCCTTTAATTTTGAGGTTATGACCTCCAGTCCAAGACTCTCCCACCCGTGGAATCATCCTCCCCACATCCAAAGCATCAGAGCAGATAATGGAAAGAGCAGAGCACAGGGGAATATGCTGTACAACACTAGAAATCAAACTGAAGTGACCAGAACCCAGAAGGGGAAAAGGGTGTTGACCCGAAACGTCACCTATTCCTTTTCTCCAGAGATGCTGTGTGAACCGCTGGGTTACTCCAGCTTTTTGTATCTGTTTTCTGAAGTGACCAGAAGCTGAGGAATAAGCAACTCTAACAGCCAACATCAGATGATCTAAGAATATATTGTCCTTCATACAATTTTTAAAGTAGATCAGGACTTCCGTACTTCACAGTAACAATTGTTGCAAATCAGTTGGAATACCAAGTTATTTTCTAAGAAAATGAGTTATATCTTATTTGTGTACTTTTAATTCTTTATTCCTCTGATTCAGGCCTCTTGCATATCCCCTACATTAATTGCTACTTTGTTAGTCGTCATTCCTTGAGCCTCAATCAAGCCGCAGAGTTACTTCCCCAAACTCCAATTGTTTCCTCCTTGACGACATCCTGGCAAAGTCAAAGTCAGTGATATTTTACTGGTTTTCACAGGAATATGTGGCTGAGTGAATCATCTTGTTTGATGATGGTCCCATGCAGCAACTTGGGATGTCATTGTTATGTGGAGGGCAGTGGATATCTAGTGGTCACTAAGTAGGAGTATAACAGAGTCCTAGGATGGTACAGGTTCAAAGCTGACCAAAGATGTACACAAAATGTTGGAGTAACTCAGCGGGACCGGCAGCATCTCTGGATAGAAGGAATGGGTGACAATTTTGGGTGGAAACCCTTCTTCAGTCTGCCTGTCCCGTTGAATGCAGGGCTGGGATGGCGCATCCTAGGCCTGCACTCGTCCTCCAGCACCTAGACCGCCAGGGGACCGATGCAAGGATTTTTTGTGGATTTGAGCTCTGCATTCAACACCATTGTGCCAGAGCTACTACACTCCAAACTCTCCCAGTTGACTGTGCCTGAACCCCTTTGGCTGTGGATCATCAACTTCCTGACAGGCAGGAAGCTGCATGTGAGGCTGGGGAAAGCACATCTCGGATCTGCAGACCCTCAGCATAGGAGCACCACAAGGCTGTGTACTCTCCCCTCTCATTTAATCTCTCTACACCAATGACTCCACCTCCACATACTTGTTTGTCAAGCTTCTCATGTTTGCCGACGACATAATCCTGATTAGACTGATCCAGGATGGGGAGAAATCTGCCTACAGACAGGAAGTGACACAGCTGGCATCCTGGTGCCTTCGCAAAAACCTAGAGCTCAATGCTCTTAAGACGGCGTGGAATTAATTGTAGATGTTAGGAGATCTCCCCCTCTCCTCATCTTCTCCATCATGGTCTGGTTTGGCTCGGCCACCAAGCATGACATCCGGAGGCTGCAGCACATCATTCGAAGGTTGTTGGCTGCAACCTTACCCCCCTCCATCGACAAACTGTATACTGCAAGGGCCAGGAAGAGAGCAGGTAAGATCATCTCTGACCCCTCTCAACCTGGCCACAAACTCTTTGAAGCACCTCCCTCTGGAAGGTGACTCCGGACTGTCACAGCCAGACATAAAAACAGCTTTTTGCCACGAGCAGTAGCTCTACTCAACAGCCAAGATTTTGTAGCCTCCTTGTGCTCTGGTATTTAATTTAATTCTTCACATGTTTAAATTATAATGTTTTATTTTTAATTGTTCACTGTATATGGTGTTGTTACTTGCGAGCAAAGCACCAAGGTAAATTCCTTGTAAGTATACTTATTTGGCTAATAAAATGTATTCGATTCAATTCAATTTGTGTCTATCTTCGATGTAAACCAGCATCTGCAGTTCCTTTCCACTCATAGCCGACCAATGTGATCCATTGTGCTTATGCTGGCTGTTTGGTAAATTTATTCGATGTCCTGGTTTGTCAGAGTACAGGCAACATTTAGGTTGTGCTTAGTGTATTGGCCTCTCTTGACACGGGTATCTCGTCAACCTAATGTCAAACTGGAAACTGCAGAACATGTTGCCTAGACTTCTCAAAGTCTGGTTGGACTAGCTCGTCAAGTCAAGTCAAGTTTATTTGTCACATACACATACGAGATGTGCAGTGAAATGAAAGTGGCAATGCTCGCGGACTTTTGTGCAAAAGACAAACAACAAAACAACCAAACAAATTATAAACACAATCATAACACACATATTCTTTTACATAATAAATAATGGAAGAAAAAACGTTCAGTAGAGTTAGTCCCTGGTGAGATAGGCGTTTACAGTCCGAATTGCCTCTGGGAAGAAACTCCTTCTCAACCTCTCCGTTCTCACCGCATGGCAACGGAGGCGTTTGCCTGACCGTAGCAGCTGGAACAGTCCGTTGCAGGGGTGGAAGGATGATTTTATTTGCTCTGGAGTTGCACCTCCTGTTGTATAGTTCCTGCAGGAGGGCGAGTGAAGTTCCCATAGTACGCACTACTCTCTGCAGAGCCTTCTTGTCCTTGGCAGAGCAATTCCCAAACCAGATGGTAATGTTCCCGGACAAGATGCTTTCCACCACCGCTGCGTAGAAGCACTGGAGGATCCTCAGAGACACTCTGAATTTCCTCAATTGCCTGAGGTGGTAAAGGCGCTGCCTTGCCTTACTCACGAGTGCTGAGGCGTGTGATGCCCATGTCATATCCTCGGAGATGTGGACTCCCAGATATTTAAAACAGTTCACCCTATCCACAGGATCCCCATTTATCCTCAATGGAGTGCACATCCTCGGATGATGTGCCCTCCTAAAGTCCATGATCAGCTCCTTCGTTTTTTTTGATGTTCAAGAGGAGGCTGTTATCCTGGCACCAGAGTGCTAGATCAGCCACCTGCTCCCGGTAGGCCTTCTCATCGTTGTCTGAGATCAGGCCCACCACCACTGTGTCATCAGCAAACTTAATTATTGAATTGGAGCTAGGGACTTGGGTCCGCACAAGAGGCCAACATTGAAGCAACTGAGGTCTTGGAGCATTGTCGGGCTGGAGAAGTTTAGAAAGGTGCGAAAGGGAATGATGTAGAGGAGCTTGATTTTCTGGATGGTGACTTTAAAATCAATACTCTGCATTTAAGCTACAATTGCGGCAAGTTGCTGAATACCATGAAATGAGCTGGTAGGTGCTTTAAATGGATGAATTTTACTGGAGGCAATGGAGCATTACCCTGCTGGATCCACCGAAAGTTGATGGAATATGAGAGATGAAGGCAAGATAATGAGGTTCTGCTTAAGCAATGGATAGAATAGTGGAACATTTTCATCTAGGATTCTACAATCCGGGCTCCTTATTTCTTTTGTTAAACTATTGCATTAAGGTTAAAACAATATTTGCTTGTAAATATTATAGCTTGCATTATGTTGGCAATTATCAGGTGTGTTGCTTTGGCTAGTGGTGCCAGTCTTTAGTTTAAAGATACAGTGCCGAAATGGGCTCTTTGGCCCACCGAGTGTGCCACACTATCACCCTCACAGTAGAGATCATTTACAATTTTACCAAGCCAATTAAACGACAAAATCTGTACGGGAATGTGGGAGCAAACCCACGCAGGTCACTGAGTGAATGTACAAATTCCCTGCAGACAGCACAAATAGTCATGATTGAACACGGGTCTCTGGCGCAGTAAATGTGGATAAATGTGAGGTTATCCATTTTGGTGGCAAAAACGGGAAAGCAGACTATTATCTAAATGGTGGCCGATTGGGAAAGGGGTAGATGAGCAGCGAGACCTGGGGTGACTGTCAATGGTAATACTCTGCATTTAAGGTAGACATGCAGGTGCAGCAGGCTGCTAAATACCGAATGGTATGTTAGCTTTCATTGCTTTAAATGGGTCTCCAAATCTGAGGAAGGACATTATTGCCATAGAGGGAGTGCAGAGACGGTTCACCAGACTGATTCCTGGGATGTCAGGACTGTCTTATGAAGAAAGACTGGATAGACTTGGTTTATACTCTCTAGAATTTAGAAGATTGAGAGGGGATCTTATAGAAACTTACAAAATTCTTAAGAGGTTGGACAGGCTAGATGCAGGAAGATTGTTCCCGATGTTAGGGAAGTCCAGGACAAGGGGTCACATCTTAAGGATAAGGGGGAAATCCTTTAAAACCGAGATGAGAAGAACTTTTTTCACACAGAGAGTGGTGAATCTCTGGAACTCTCTGCCACAGAGGGTAGTTGAGGCCAGTTCATTGGCTATATTTAAGAGGGAGTTAGATGTGGCCCTTGTGGATAAGGGGATCAGGGGGGATGGAGAGAAGGCAGGTACGGGATACTGAGTTGGATGATCAGCAATGATCATATTGAATGGCGGTGCAGGCTCGAAGGGCCGAATGGCCTACTCCTGAACACCTAATTTCTATGGCGCATGTAAGGCAGTAACTCTACCACTGCGCCACCATGCCTTCCTTTTGGGAAGGTAAAGGACAAGCCATTCAGAGCAGTACAGATAGTTCCAATTTACAGAAGCACAGTGGTTCAATGTTGCCTGCTGTGAAACTATCATTCTAGGACTCTGTTATGGGCCTGTCCTAATTAGGCGGCTCTTTAGACAACTGCCAGGGACTAATTTGACGACAACCCACGACAGCAAAAATTGGTGCCACCATCGGCAAAATTCTTTTCAACATGTTGAAAAATTTTCAGCGACAAGTTTTGCTGTCGTAGGTGTTGTCGTAGGTTGTCGCCAGGTGTCGTGGGCGAATTCCATATACATTAGTCCCTGGCAGTCGCCTAAAGAGTCGCCTAACTGGAACAGGCCCATTATTCCCCTTTTTAGCGACCACAAGATATCCATTGCTCTCCAAATTGCAATAACTTCCCAAGTTGCCCCATAAGACCATCATCAAACAAGATGTGTCATTTTCCCAATGATTGTTCAAGCTTAAAGCTTGCAGCCTTTTATTTCACAGTTGGCTATTTAAATACGTTAATCAGGGTTCTTTTTTGAATTATTTATTAATTTGGAAATGCATTAGTTCAGATGAAAGGCTGTATCTGGAGATGGCTTTTATGAAGACTGCGAAAATCTTAACGTCAAAATAAGTTTGCTGTAGTTGTTCCAAATTATTTGATCTTTTTTGCTGCATGAAGATAATTACCAACTCTTGTGTACAGGCTGCTTTATTCTTGCTACTGTGCATTTCTCTATTTAATTGAATTACTCATCCTTTAAAGTCAAAATCTAGTGTGCATTGCCACTTAATGAAAATGATGGGAACATATGATAAAACCCATTGCTGAACCATAATGAATGTGCAGCCCATTACGTCCAAGACGTCTGTGGGGATACTTTGGCTCCACCAGAGTCTCCACTCGATCAGCACACAGACCAACGGAAGGAATGTCAGGCTTGGGGAATGCAGTTCAACCCATCTGATCCTGCTGGCCTTTAAGAGTACTTTTCGTGTGAACGTTCTTTCCTTGTCAATCTGACGGCCTGTGATTTTGTGTACTGCGTTTCGGACACTCCCTCATGTGCTTTTTAACTTTGGAGATACAGCGGGAACCGAGTCCGCACCGACCAACGATCCCCACACATTAATACACACACACTAGGAACAATTTACACTTATCCCAAACCAATTAAACTACACACCTGTACGTCTTTGGAGTGTTGGAGGAAACCAAAATGTCGGGAGGAAAACCCTTGCAGGTCACGGGGAGAACGTACGTACTCCATACAGGCAGCACCCGTAGTCGGGATCGAACCCGGGTCTCTGGCCCGACACACCTGTACGTCTTTGGAGTGTTGGAGGAAGCCAAAATCTCGTGGGGAAAACCCTTGCAGGTCACGGGGAGAACGTACAAACTCCATAGTGGCAGCACCCGTAGTCGGGATCGAACCCGGGTCTCTGGCGCTGAAGGCGCTGTAAGGCAGCAACTCTACTGCTGTGCCACCATGCCGCACAGGTGTCATAGGGGTATCTGTCTCAAACACCCTTTTAAGGCAGTGAGTCCTTGGTCCACCCTCAGTTTCTCTCAGCTTTCAACTTCATTCCGTTGACCTCTTTGCTAAGGAATGTAGACTCTGCTTGTTTGCTCTGTCTCACCCTTGTATAATTCTGCTCACCTCAGACATTTATATTTCTCACTCCTTTGTGTACTTAATTATTTTCCCATTAAATTCTCTGCCCTAAATTTCCTTTAAGCATTGAGTTCAGCTCACTGGCCATGTAAGTTGAAGGTGTTTCTTTATTCAGCCTCTGGGAACACTGTCAACGTACACTGTTTATGTTCACTCAGATAACCACACTAGCCCATGAACGAATAAAGATTTAATCTCAGAAAACAGCCTGTGATGCAAACTTCAGATGGTAACTAAAGTAACTATTTGGGCTGTGATATAATATAGAAAATGTTCATGATATTGCAAAAAACAAAATCAGCAAAAAATCCTCAGTTAGTCACAAAGTAACCATGTTTGATTTTGGTGATCACTGATTAGAATAGTTTTGAAGAGGAACTAAATTGCAGCACATTCATGGACTGGTTTTATCTGATGTTGGCTGATGGTTTCGAGGCCATTTGGTTGAGTTCCATGATCAGAGCTTTAAAGAAGATGAAGTTTATGGAACTAATGGCAAATTAGGTGAATGGAAAATTGTTTTGACATTATAAACAGCAAGGCAGAGTGAATAATGAGATTGGAATCAGATCTGTTGTGTGTTTCCTGCTGTTTGGAGTAATTATAAATAATGTGTGTGACTAATTATAAATTTGCTGAGAACAATCTCTGTGACCTGTGAGTCATATAAAGATTTCGCTAGGTCCATCAAGTGCCTGAGCTTTGTTGTGACAGGTGGATTTAATCAGGGATAAACTCAAGCAATCCATATTCCATTAACAAAGGTGGAAAAATAAATGGGATTTAGAGCTGATTGAGGCTGCTTCCAGTACGGCTGAGTTGCTCGCAAGATGCACCCTGAGGGCATTTGGTTCTGTGTCGTACGACTTATTGGTTGCATGCATTTAGCATATAGTGTGTGCAAAGTGGCTCAGTCAACCTTCAAAAGAAAATGTATTCATTTGAGGCGTTACAAACTAAATGACAAGGTTAATGCAGATCTGTATTTTGAGGAATGTTTCGCTGAACTGAAGGGTTGAAAGAACTGGGGCTCATAGTTTTTTTTAAAGAGGTGCGGCTGATTTCATCATTTTTTGTGAAGTATGTTACTTAAGCAAGAGGGTGATTGGAGAGCGTGCATGGATGCTGTGTGCTGTACATGTTCTTCAGGGTCAGTGCACAAATGACAATTCCTTTTGCATGTTGAGGGTCACAAAATGAATGTTAGTTGAATTGAGAAATGAATTGTCTGTTTAGGAATAAGAGCTATAATGGCGAATAGTGCAATTCATGAACTGAAGCCTTATGTTGTCGGAATAGGAAGGGAATGGGATCTGCCTTGATTAAACATGACTTTGTTAAGTTTGAGGTTTCATATCGGGTGAACTTTACAAAACATGGATAAGAGGTTCAAGATACAAGGTTCCCAGATACTTTTAGCTGCCCGATGTAAACGCAAGAAACTACAGATGCTGGGATTTTGAGCAAATTACTAGGGAAAGATAACGGGTCATTCAGGCAGCATCTGTGGGGGGAATGGACAGGCGGCATTTCAGGTCGCGGCCAATCTTCTGCCAGGTTGAACAAGCACCTTGGTCCAAAACATGAAGGTAGACAAAAATGCTGGGGGAACACAGCGGGTGAGGCAGCGTCTATGGAGAGAAGAAATCGGCGACGTTTCAGGTCGAGACCCTTCTTCAGACTGACGTCGGGTGGGTGGGGAGGACAAAGCAAGGAAATAGAAAGGAAGAGGCGGGGACAGCTGGGAAGGGGAGGGGGGGAGAAAGCAAGGACTATCTGAAATTGGAGAAGTCAATGTTCATACCGCCGGGGTGTAAACTAACTAAGCAAAATATGAGGTGCTGCTCCTCCAATTTGCGGTGGGCCTCACCCTGGCAACGGAGGAGGCCCAGGACAGAAAGGTCAGATTCAGATTGGGACAGGGAGTTGAAGAGCTGAGCCATCGGGAGATCAGGTTGGTTAGTACGAACTGAGTGGAGGTGTTGGGCGAAGCGATTGCCGAGCCTGTGCTTGGTCTCGCCAATGTAAAGCAGTTGACACCTGGAACAGCGGATGCAGTAGATGAGGTTGGATGAGGTGCAAGCCTCACCTGGCAGGACTGCTTGGGTCCTTGGATGGAGTCGAGGGGGGAGGTGAAGCGACAAGTGTAATACCAGGGGAGGGGCGAATTGACCAGAGAGTTACAGAGGGAAGGGTCTCTGCGTAAAGCCGAAAGGGCTGGAGATGGGAAAATGTGGCCAGTGGTGGGGTCCCGTTGGAGGTGGCGAAAATGTTGGAGGATTATATGTTATATTGTGACGGCTGATGGGGTGCAAGGTGAGGACAAGGGGGACTCTGCCCTTGTTACAAGTGGGGGGGATGGGGAGAGAGAGCATCTCCGATGCCCTGGTCCTGGATGCAGATGCGGTGTGGACGGAGGAATTGGGAGTAGGGGAAGAAGAAGTGTAGGGTGAGAAGAAGTGTAGTCCAGATAGGTATGGGAGATAGTGGGTTAGTAGTCTGTTGCCTGCGATGGAGATGATGAGATCTAGGAACGGTAGGGAGATGTCAGAAAAGATGCAGGTGAATTTGAGTGCCAGATGGAAATTAGTGGTCCAAAACATTGTCTGTTTATTCTCTCCCCAGATGCAGCCTGACCCACTGAGTTACTCCAGCATGTTGTGTTTTACTTTGGCTGCACCATGCTTTGGAGAGCTATCTTTTTTCATTCAATCAGCCATAAGTCTTCACTTCAATGCCATTTTTGATCATTTCGACTCCTAAATGATTCCCCTCCCCGCCTCCAACCCCCTCCCGAGTTTGCACCTTGCGGAGTAGATCACATTCCGACTCCAAAGGGCAGATAAGAAAAGGAAGCCCTAAGGGCAGATCATTGTCTGAATGGCTATGTATGTGAACAATGGCTTTCTGGTGCAGATGTAATCTCACTCGGGTTCATTTTGCATAGTGGAAGCAGTTTAATGAACCTTGGAATTTCAGCTTTCATTGAGCACAGCATTCAGTTTTGTTCGTGGCTCATGTATATTGCATTGTCGAGCAGAGAATTTCAAAACCTGACCGCCATTGATGTTTACCGAAGGACTTGTTTTTTAGTTTTTGACGAAATTAATCAGTTTCAATATTTCTTTTGCAAAGATTTGCCCAAATTGTCTGTCGGGATCAAATCCTTCGCTCGCTGCTCCTTTTTATTTCCAACTTCATTTCTTTGCCACAATAACTGAATTTTTGTGCTGTGAGACAAAAGGCATTGTTTGTTTGCACTATTGTTTGTTTGTTGTGTGTGTGTGTGCATACCCACCCACACACACACACATCCACACACACACACACACACACACACACACACACACACACACACACACACACACACACACACACACACACCCACACACCCACACACCCACACACACACACACACACACACACACACACACACACCACCCACACACACACACACACACACACACACACACCCACACACACACACCCACACACACACACACACACACACACACACACACACACACACACACACACACACACACACACACACACACACACACACACACACACACACACACACACACACACACACACACACACACACACACACACACACACACACACACACACACACACACACATACACATACACACACACACACACACACACACACACACACACACACACACACACATATATACACACATACACACACTATACACATTTTTTTTCTTATTTATTATATTGTTTACAGAGTACAATGTTAACATGTTCTGTGTTGCTACTGCAAGTAAGAATGTCATTGTTCTATCTGGAACATATGACAATAAAACGCTCGACTCTTGACTCCCATTAAATATCAGTACTGCTACAGCAGTGCTACTGCATTTCACCAACCAATACATAACATGACTTTGAATGTATTAATACTTACATATACAAAACACTATGGGAGGAGAAAAATAACAAAAAGGACAGAAAGATGGAATTAATGACTGCAAGGATTGTGATGCAAGGGGGAAGGGTTAGGCGTCTGGGAGAGGAGAAGGTCTTTTAGTGATAATGGGATAAGTACAGAACCAAAAGGGCCTGGTGCAACTGTTAATGGCAATGGTGGCATCATTACTTGCTGATTTGGGGAAAATTATCACTTCTCAGGGCAACAGAAGATTTGTGCTGATGTTGTCATTGAAGAGGGTAGTTTCTTGGAATAAAATTGCACCCTCCTTCCAAAGTAAATTTATTTCCTTATTCTATTTTGTTTTTTTTATCTCTGTGAAGAAGTTGATTGAAACAATATTGTACTATTATAATTATAATATTAAAAATATTCTAAAAAGGGAATAAATCAGAGTGCAATGTCAGTGTAAGGGTCGGGGAAGGTGACGTACGGTGGACGTTGGGGAGAGTGAGTAGGTGGTCGGGTGAACAGTGGCTGCGGGGAAGAGAAGTTGGGGGGAGGAGGAGTGGTGGAGATGGGGAGTGGAAGATCAGCACAGTGGCGCGCGCAGCTGATAGAGCTGCTGCCATTCAGTAGCAGACACCTGCGTTTGGCCCTGACCTCGGGAGGTGTCTGTGGTTTGCACTTGCTCCCTGTGACTGCGTTGGTTTCCTGTGGGTGCTCCAGTTTCCCCCCCATGCCCATGCATGCGGGTTTGTGGGTTAATTAGCTTCAGTAAAATTGCCTCTAATGTTTAGAGAGTGGATGAGAAAGAGGGATAACATAGAAATAACGGGTAGACAAAAATGCTGGAGATACTCAGCTGGTGAGGCATCATCGTGGAACAGTTTCTCACTGGATGTGGTGGGTCTGTGGAACGGGGCATGTGGTCAGGATCGAACCCAGGTCTCTGGCGCTGAAAGGTAGCAACTCTACCGTTGTGCCACCCCGGGAACGGGTGATCGATGGTCAGCATCGACTTGGTGAAGGGCAGAAGGGCTAGTTGTCATGCTGTATCTTTAAACTAAACTAAAGTGGGAAGGGGGTATGGGGTAAACTAGAACGGGGGAGGACTGATATAGAGACAGCAGGACCAAGAGAAAGTGGGGTAGAAAAGAGGGGTTTGGTAGAGTGAAGGATGTGAAAAAGAAAGGAGAGGGGCCAAGGCCAGCTTGAGGAGAAGAGGGACTGAGAGAGTTAATGAGGAAGGGTAGTGAGGGAGGTGGGCAGTTATAGTGTGTGCAGCATGTCCATCAGTATGGTTTGTGAATTAGTAGGTGTGTATATGCATGAATCCACATGCTGTTTAAATCCATGCCACAAAGTGTAGTTGCAAACTGTCTTGGGGCTGCTGGTCATTGGACCAACACCTCGCTCGGTCTAACCCACAAGCCACTGGTGTGACCACTTCATGTTAAAATAATTCCCATGCTGGTATCTTACTCTTCGTCCTTTACTGAAAACGAGTCGTCCTTAGCACAGAGGAACTCCCTGAGAAGATGGTGAAAGTTTAGAGCTGTTCAGAGGGTGTGGGTGTGAACTACATAAATGTGGGGACATTGAATTGCAGATGTTGGTCTGCATAAAAGGACACAAAGTGCTGGAGTAACTCAGCGGGTCACGGTCATCTCTGGAGAACATGGATGGATGATGTTTCGGATTGGGATTGTTCTTCAGTCTGAAGAAGGGACCTGACTCGAAACATCATCCATCCATGTTCTGCAGAGATTCTCCTTGACCCGCTGAGTTACTCCAGCACTTTGTGTCCTTTTATGGACTGAATAAGCTGGAGGGACTCTTATCACAGTAGCAAAATAATGTTTATTTCATTCTGAGCGCTTTTTGCTTCCTATTCTTTTTTTTGGTTAAAGTCGGATTAGGTAATATTGAAATGGAATGACTCATTTCTATAAGTGTGCTGTAATGCTCTTCACCCCCTTGTTCAAACCGTAGGTATTTCAAAAGAAAGAGAT
This sequence comes from Leucoraja erinaceus, assembly GCF_028641065.1. Classification (NCBI taxonomy): domain Eukaryota; kingdom Metazoa; phylum Chordata; class Chondrichthyes; order Rajiformes; family Rajidae; genus Leucoraja; species Leucoraja erinaceus. Next base: position 16,010,654 of record NC_073381.1, read on the forward strand.
CGAGCCACTTCAGACTGTGCTCCAGGAGATTAATCGAATTGGCCAAGGATTGATTCAGAGTGCGGGTAAAAATACCAATATCCAGAAGTTGGAACATGACCTTGAAGATGCAAACGCCCGTTGGAACACGCTCACCAAAAAGGTCAGTTCACTCTCTGCCTCCATCCTCACCCCTTAAGGGTTTGATGGTTGCTGTTCGATGGTGGAACCTGCTGCAGACCCGCTGGTTAATTTGGATCGGTTGTTGTGCCCAACAGGTTGCGGAGCGAGCGGCCAAGCTGCAGGAAGCACTGTTGCATTGTGGCAGGTTTCAGGATGCACTTGAATCGTTGCTCGGCTGGTTAACGGATACCGAGGAACTCGTGGCCAACCAGAAGCCTCCTTCAGCCGAGTTCAAAGTCGTCAAGGCTCAGATTCAAGAACAAAAGGTAATTGAACAAGGCTAAGCAAATTGTAGAATTGGTACAAAGGCATTGCTAAATGTTGGTGCTTTTTTTTTATGATGGAATAACTTTTAAGTTGGAAGTGGGACTCTTCAATTCTTACAACTTATATAAACTGACCTCAGGAGTAACTCAGCGGGGCGGGCAGCATCTCTGGAGAGAAGGAATGGGTAATGTTTCGGGTCAAGACCCTTCGTCAGACCTCCATTGTCTGGTGACTACAAAATGCCAGGAGTGATGCCGGCTCTCAGTCAACGAGAGGATGGGGAATGTCTTTTTAAGCTCAAAGCTGGTTTTCTGGGTAGTGGTCGGGTTTGGGGAGGGATGGAGGTGGAGGTGGTAGGGGGAATCTGTGAGAGGGCTTGAGTGTTATCCCAACATTTGGAGGGTTTCATAGGATGAGGGACTTGGGGAGCCCTTATTTAATGTGGCAACCCTAAAGCAGGAATTCCACATAGAAGTAATTTAAAGTTACATCTGCATCGTCTAGTTCTTTTTGCGAGTACGTACGTATGTATGAGAACGAGAGCTGCTTGTGTACAGGAGTGCATGTATAAACGTGTTCATGTATGTGTCTAAATGTGTGTGTGTTGTGTGCAAGCGTGCACCCATTGCAAAATCCAGCTTGAGGTAAATATATACATTTCTAAGTGAAAAATTGATCAATATGTTTATGAGCAAGGAAAAGAAGGGTGAGATTAAGAGGGCTGGAAAGAGGCTTGTGTGGGTCATAAACAATGAATGACATTACTGCGTGCATTATATTTGTAAATCAACGAGATTTATTGATATGCAACGTAAACTCGCATAGTGGTTCAGTGCAGAGGCTTGATACTGACGTGTGATACTGTGGGGAAAGCATTGAGTTATCTTCAGCCGGTATTGATGTCATGAGAGTGATTGATGTTGTGGTTCCCAACCTCAAGAGCTTGCGTTAATGTGGCAGGAGGTGAGGGCATTGAAGGGCATTAGATGTGGGAGAAGAGGGGATGTGGGGTGGAAGGGCAGTTTGCATCAGAGAAAGGGTGTGGAGGGGATGCAGTTTTTGTAGAGGAGGAGAGGGCGGGCAGTTTACATGGGGATGGGGGACACAGACTGGATTATGCAGGTCCGCGTGTGAAGGAGGGTTTCAGTGGGGCGTAGTGTCCAGGGGGCAGGTCAGGCTGTGTGTGGGACAATAAACTGGTCATATTGTATGGAGGGGGGTTTGAGCAGCTCGTAGAGTGTGGAGGGATTCTGCTTGGGTCGGAGGGTGATTTAGGCAGGTCAGAGCAAGTGGGGGGGGGGGGGGGGGGGAGATGGGGATTCAGCAATTTACCTGGGTCAGACTGTGGAGGGATGTTGCTCAGGTTGAAGGGGCCGGGGAGCGTTTTACACACTCGGGGGGGGTAGTTTTTTTTGGGGGGGGGGGAAAGTCTTTTTTGTTCAGGGGGGGGGGAGTAGGGCAGTTTATGTGGGTCATGGTGTGGGGGGAGAGCAGTTTGCACTGGTTTGAGGGAGCGGGGGGGGGGGGTGGAGTCTACTCGGAGCTTACGAGGAGCAGGACATGCAAGGTGTCATTTGGATTATCTGCTGTGTTAGAATTGTTCGTGTGACCGCCTATCCCTCTCTCTATGCCATGCAGTTCACAACTGGGGGATTACTAGTTTATGACTGCACTTTGTCCTCTGACCTCCTCAGCCGAATGCAGGAAACACACACACACACACACACACACACACACACACACACACACACACACACACACACACACACACACACACACACACACACACACACACACACACACACACACACACACACACACACACACACACACACACACACACACACACACACACACCCCTCCCTTCACTGTAAATGAGAGCCCTGTGCTCAAAGCTGAGTGTGAGGGAAGGTGCGGCTTGGGGAGCCAGTTGCCGTGCCCAGCAATTGACTTGTGACTGGAGGTGACCTCTCACCAGAGTGCATCGATCATCTGCATGGAATTGAGGTCTTTGGCTATTTTAACGCACACACATACACACAGCTGACTCGGTGAGATGACATTTTAATGAAGTATTGCAGTTGAACACGTTAAAACATCATCACTCAATTGGCCAAAAGTAAGGGAACCAGCTGCCTGTGCCTGTCCGAATTGGCGAGTTGGCGAATCTCACTTGGGGAAACTGCAGCTTCAGCTTCCGTGGGTCAGGAAGGATTAAAACTCTTCATGCCACGTATCGCCTACTGTTCCCTGTCTCACCACTCCCTCGCTTCTTTATACCACTATCTTCCCTCTCCACTCTCAGTCCTGATGCATTGTCTCAGCCCGAAATGTCGACCATTCCTTCCCTCCACCCCTCCCTCACAGAAGCCGCCTTTCGTGCTGAGTTCCTCCAGCAGTTTGTTTTGCGCATGTGCCTCAGGGTTAAAACCTTGTTATCAGTTGCTCAGTGTCCTTCAACGTGGCACAGCGGTAGAGTTGCTGCCTCACAGCGCCAGAGACCCGGGTTCCATCCTGACTGTGGGTGCTGTCTGTACGGAGTTTGCACGTTCACCCCGTGACTGTGTGTTTTCTCTGGGTGCTCTGGTTTCCTCCACATTCCAAAGACGTGCAGGTATATAGGTTAATTGGCTTCTGAAAAGTTCCCCTTGCATGTAGGCTGCGAAACTGGAACAACATAGAACTAGTGTACGGGTGATCGATGGTTGGCTTTTCGGTTTTTAGTTTGGAGATAGAGCGTGGAAACAGGCCCTTCAGCCCACCAAGGGCATGCCAGCCAGTGATTCCCACACACTAGCACTATCGTACACAGTCTTGGGACAATTTACAATTTTACCAAGCCAATTAACCTACAAACCGGTACGTCTTTGGAGTGTGGGAGGAAACCGGAGCTTCCCGGAGAAAACACATGCAGGTCACGGGGAGAACGTAAAAACTCCGTACAGACAGTATCCGTCCAACTCGGGACTCTGGCGCTGTAAGGCAGCAACTACACTGCCGTGCCACCATGCCACGCCATTGGTGCGGACTCGTAGAGGGCCGAAGGGCCCGTTTCCACGCTGTATCTCTAAACTAAACAATCTATGTGCTACTGGAAAGTCCACATCAAGCAATGCACTGTAGACCGGCAGAGTTTAAGTGTTTCAGGACTGACGGTGCTGAACTGTTCCAATTAATGATCGGCTGTCATTAGGGAGTGCATTGTTCCTGAATAGTTAACTGGTGATTTATTACGTGGGAAGTTATGTTAGAAATTTATAGCATGATAGATCATTAACAAGATGTCCTTGCCAAAGTGGCTAATACTCCATCACACTTAGATAACAGTATCTATGGTTAAAAAAGGAGTAACTTTACTGGAAGTAGATGAGTCATTAAATTACACAATGAAACATCAGAGGCCTTTCGTGTAAAAGAGCTAGCAGGTTTGTGCTACTCCTGCTTTCCCTTTCCCCACAGCCTTTTGATTTTTGTGTTCTTCAAGCCTTTATCTAATTTGCTTTTGAAAGTCACTGAAGCTGGTTCCGCTTGCCCCTTCAGGTCGCTCGTTCCACTGTGGCACGGTAGAACTGCTGCCTCACAAAACCAGGACCTCTGGTGCTTTCTGTGTGGAGTTTGCACGTTGCCCCTGCGACTGTGTGGGTTTTCTCCCGCATCCCAACCATGTGCGGGGTTGTAGTTAATCGCTCTCTGTAAATTGCCTCTAGTGTGTCGGGAAAGTGAGATAACGTAGAACTTGTGTGAACGGGTGATCAATGGTTAGCATGGATTCAGTGGGCCGAAGGGCCTATTTCCATGCTGCATCTTTCAATTTCAATCAAATGCCACCAAAGAGAGTGGTGGGAATCAGGTGCGAATGTGGAAGGGTGCAAAGTTCCTCTCTGCATCTGTGTTAATCGGAATCTGACTGTGACTGTTTATTTCATTGAAGCTCCTCCAACATTTACTGGATGACCGCAAACCAACGGTGGAAATCATTAAGCGGGAAGGGGAGAAGATCGCCGAGTCAGCTGATTCCATGGACCGTGACAAGACTCTGAACCAGTTGCAAGGCCTGAGTCACAGGTGGAATTCCCTTCTTACCAAGGCTGAGAACAGGTATGAACATACCCATGGGCCCAAGAATGTTTCGATTAGTTCATTTTTGTCAGCTGTACCGAGGTACAGTGAAAAGCTTTTTATGGTTGTGCTACCTGGGCATGTGACATGAGTACGTTCAGCCCTTCCACAACTGAGTTAGTTTTAGGTTGATCTCTGCTGTAACTCCTTTCACTCCCCTCAGCTCCACACACCTTAATACTCTTTGTGCTGTTCCAGGAGGGGATATATTATTCTGATGTCTGGTGTGTTTTGACTGGATTGCATGCCGAACAAGCGTCTCACTGGATGTCTGTATACGTGACAATTATGAAACCAATGAACTATAATAATTAAGATTTTTCTCTTGGGTGTGAACGTTTTAAGCTGACATCTACGGATGTAGTGGGAGAACTTCATGTTCCTCTCTTTACGAAGAAATGAATATAAAGTACTCGCAAAGTGGCTGATAAAATAACACTCAGTTGCTGCACCTCTGAGTCACTCCACTCTGATTTTGTGATTATGTTTACTCATCTGGACTTCCCCAGCAGAAAAATAAAATGCTCCCGACTTCTGCCCTTTCCACAGATGCTGCTTGTCTTGGTGTTTACAGTATTTTGAGGTTTGCATTTAATTACCTGTATTCCCATTTCTTTTCATTTTGTTCACGTGGCTTTTAGTGGAGTGGGGTGTGATGGCGGAGGGAGTGTGGAGGAGGGTAGAGTCAGAGTGGTGCACAGCCAGTCTTCAGCGACCCAGTTTCAACCATGTCCTCAGGTGCTCTCTTTCTCCCTGTAACTGCGTGGGTTCCCTGAAGCCCCCATTTCCCCCCCCCCCCCCCCCCCCCTTCAGCTGCTCCCCCCCCCCCCCCCCCCCCCCCCCCCCCCTGCTGGGATTACTCCCACCTCCCGTAAACCTATTAGTTGATAGAATCATTAGTCGAACCAGGGTGGAATTGATGGGCATTGCAGAGGGAACGGGACTGGGAAATAAATTGGGGAATAGGATTGCTGGGATTTCTCCCAGAACCTACATAGACTTAATGTGCTGAATGGTATCCTAGGCTAGAAGATAACATCGATTATGCATTTTTAAGAAATGAATTTGATTAGATTAGATTCAACTTTATTGTCATTGCACAAATACGAGTACAGGTACAACAGGTACAACAAAATGCAGTTTAGCATCTAATCAGAGTGCAAGTAAAAACACTGGTTAAAACAATATGTACAATGTGGATGAATTGAACTAGTACATAGGCAAATAAATATATACAGATAAAAGGGTATAAAGATAGCTAGCGTCGGGCCTGTGAGTTCAGCAGGGTAACGGTATTTAGGAAGAAGCTGTTCCTCAGCCTGCTGGTGCGAGACCTGAGGCTCCTGTACCGCCTCCCTGATGGGAGGAGGGCAAACAGTCCATGATTGGGGTGTGAGGGGTCCTTAATGATTTTCCCAGTCCGTCTCAGACACCGTGTGCGGTGGAGAGCATCCGTGGCAGGGAGCGGGGCACCGATGATGTGATGAATGGTTTTCACCACCCGTTTCAGTGCCTTCCTGTCAGCTTGCATTTTGCTTTTTTAAAGGTTTTAAGTTATAAAACATCAGACCCCATGAGAGAGGATATGAGCATAATTGTCCATCGTTATGTTACGGGTGAACTGGAAAGCCTTGACGGACACTCTGTATTTTTGCCATATTTTACCGTAATTCATTCAGTTGAATGAATGCTGTTTGTTTTCGTTTCCCTTATTTGACAATCTAAACTCTGCCGGAAATGCCTTAGATCATAAGTATTGCAGTCCCCTGCAAGTATCCATGTGTCCTGTCTTTTCCCATCTTATGAAACCCCAGCAGCACTGGAGACTGAAAAGCAGGAGGTCATTCTGTCCCTAGAAACATTACACCATTCACTGAGTTCGTGGCTGATGTATCATCTTGAGCCCACATCACACCAGATAGAGTGGTCTTGATCCTATGCCATTTATTCCAGGCAGTTTCCCATAACAAATGTTGTCTGCGGAGCACTATAATTCATCAAAGCACAGGGAAAAAAATTGCTTTGTCGCTTGCCATAATTTATCAATTACACGAAGCAGTTAATTTAGAGCTTATTTGATCCATTCTGGAAGAAGACTATAAGAATATAAATTAAAGTACTTGCGATGTGGCTGATTAAAAATGACACTCGGTTGTTTCAATAGGTTTTGAGTTTCAGGGTACATGAATTGTAATGTCCCAAGCCATGAACATCACCTAACCAAAGTCACTACAAACCGGCTGTTAAACACATTCCAACACTGACCTTCTGTCCTGGGCCGCCCGCCTCCACTGTCAGAGTGAGGCCCAATGCAAATTGGAGGCACAGCACCTCATATTTTGTCTGTGCAGCTTACACCCCAGCGGTATGAATATTGACTTCTCTAACTTCAAGTAACCCTTGCGTTTCCTCTTTCTCTATCCCCCCCCCCCCCCATCCTAGTTTTCCAACCAGTCTGACTGTCCTCCTGATTACATTTTACATGATATACCTTGTTTTCAGCTTCCCCTAGCTAACAATGATCTATTATACCTTTTCCTTAATCTACGTCCCCTTTTTATCTCTCGTTTCACACCGTACCCTTCCATATTTCTCGTTTCTCTCACCCCTGAAGGGTATCGACCCGAAACATCACCCATTCCTCTATCCAGAGATGCTGCCTGTCCTGTTGAGTTACTCCAGTATTTCATGTCTATCTTTGGTGTAAACCAGCATCTGCAGTTCCTTCCTACACATCACTACGTCATCTGTTTGCTGTCTTACTGCAGTTGTGGAACTTGCTATTACTTACTATGATTAGTAATGCACAGCCATTACTTATTACAAAAGTAGAAGGCATTTGATTCACTGACTCTTGAGCTGACTCCAAAGAGTCATCATTCTCCTAACTCCAAAGAGTCACCTATTCACCGTTCTCTTTCCCCACAGCCTATTTAGTCTCGCATATCTGGCCCCATTTCAACACTAGGAGAAAGTTGCAGTGGACATTTAGCACTTCTTTAGGATATGGGAAGAAACTGAAGCACATAGTCACAGATAGAGTGTGCAAACTCCACACAGCCAGCACATGAGGTCAGGATTGAACCCTGGTCCAAGGAGCACTACCTGCCCCCACAAATGGGCAAAAATTCAGCAATTACTCTACTCCATGAACATGTCAATAGCTGTAAAATCTTTTGGGGGTATCATTGAGCCTATGAAGTCCTGGGACTTTCATATGAAGAAAGACTGGATAGACTCGGCTTGTACACGCTAGAATTCAGAAGATTGAGGGGGGATCTTGTAGAAACGTACAAAATTCTTAAGGGGTTGGACAGGCTAGATGCAGGAAGATTATTCCCAATGTTGGGGAAGTCCAGAACTAGGGGTCACAGTTTAAGGATAAGAGGGAAATCTTTTACCACTGAGATGAGAAAAACATTATTCACACAGAGAGTGGTGAATCTGTGGAATTCTCTGCCACAGAAGGTAGTTGAGGCCAGTTCATTGGCTATATTTAAGAGGGAGTTAGATGTGGCCCTTGTGGTTAAAGGGATCAAGGGGGTATGGAGAGAAGGCAGGGATGGGATACTGAGTTGGATGATCAGCCATGATCATATCGAATGGCGGTGCAGGCTCGAAGGGCCGAATGGCCTACTCCTGCACCTATTTTCTATGTTTCTATGTCTATGTTTATGAAAGAAGCCTTATAAAGAGAGAATTCATGATCTGCTATCTCCCTCATTGGAGACCCTCGGACTATCTTTGATTGGACTTTACAGGCTTAATCTTGCACTAAAAGTCATTCACATTATTCCCTTTGTCATGTACCTCTACACTGTGGATGGCTCGACTGTAATCGTGTATTGTCTTTCCGCTGACTGATTAGCACGCCACAAAAGCAAAAAAACAATAAACTAAACTCAAATAAACTCAAGTCAAATGCTGGACTTCCATTTCCACCCATGCTTCTTCTCTTGTATCTCCGCAGACAGCGACAGTTGGAGGCCATCTTGGTTGTGGCTCAGCAGTTCCATGACACTGTGGAGCCCTTGGTCGAGTGGCTATCGGCTGCTGAGAAGAAGGTCGCAAGCTCTGAGCCTATTGGAACTCAAACAACCAGACTGCAAGAGCAAATTACCCAGCACAAGGTGAGTATTCACACAGCACTAGAATTAGACATATTTTTTTTATCTTTTGCTTTTATCTTGTGTTATTACATTATATTTTTGTTAAGTACTTTATGTTTCCATTGATCACAGTCACAGTTTATATTTATTTTTTCGGCTTTTCTTACGCATTTATGCACCTTATGTAGGCTACGGAAGATGACGTCACCAGTCACGGTAAACAGTTGCACCAGGCTATTAGAGTTGGTCAGTCACTAAAGACTTTGAGTTCCAGAGACGATAAGGACATAGTCCAGGGAAAGCTGGATTCTGCCCAGACTCGGTACATTGAGATCCAGGACAGGTGTGGCCGCAAAGCTGCCCTGATCCAGCAGGCTCTCGCCAATGCCTGGGTATTTGGGGAGGACGAAGTTGAGGTTCTGAACTGGTTGGCTGAAATGCAAGACAAACTTAACAATGTGGCCATTCAAGACTGCAATCCCGATCGCCTCCAGAAACAACATTTGGACCACCTGGTATTATTTTTCATTATGTTTTCTATTTGATTTCGGCAAAACTTTTCTTTAAATATAATTTTCCTTTTGCGCTACATTTTCTGCTGTTTTGCTCAATGTCGTTTCTGACGGAGCTTTCTGCTCCTACGTGTTTTGTTGACCAAACCTGTTCTGCAATAATAGAACCTTCATGAAGACATTCTCCTGCGGAAGCAACACGTTGATCAGGCCATCCAGAATGGGCTGGCACTGCTGAAACAGACAACAGGTGAGTCCTCAGTATGTGCAAGGTAATGGCCCTCTCCATTCTTCTGTTCTGTCTGTGACTAGCCTTTCGGACAAAGGCCTTGTATCATGCTCTTCTGCCTCTGGTGCTCCCTTTGTGAATTCCTGGTAAACCTTCGCATCCAGATCTCAGGGGTCCCACGTTGAAACCAAGTGTGAGGGTCTTGAAGATAATTGAAGTAAAGGGCCTGTCCCACGAGCATGCGACCTGCATGCGGCAAGCGTGACCAAACCGGAAGCGGGGGCTGTGCGGAGGTCGAGTGAGCGACGTGAAGTTGGAGCGAAGTCTGCGGGAAGTTCGCTCGTGAAGTACGGCGTCAAGACGCTGCATACAGCGTCGAGGTGGTGCGTACGGCGTTGAGGCGGCTGCGGGCCGGCAGGCCGTTGCCGCGCAGAATTTTTTAGCATAGTAAATTTTTCGGAGCCCCGCGCGATGTCGGGACCAGCTCCGCACAATTCCATACGACTCCGGCGATCAAAGTGGGACCGGACCCGCGAGGCCGTACGGCTCAAGCGACCACGTTAGGTCGCGCTTGCCGCATGGAGTCGCATGCACGTGGGACAGGCCCTTAACAGGAGATATTCAGGATGCCCCTTCGAAATCTACCTGTTGGATTGTGTCCAACACAAAGGGGAAAAGTAATGGCAGAATGCAACATACGGGGGCATTGACAAAAGGTCTGGTGAGGAAGTAGGTCTTAAGGATAGACTCAAAATAAACCACAGGACAGAGGTTAAGGAAAGGGAATTTGAGAACTGAAAGTATTACTGCCATTGCTGGAGAGGTGAAAAACCAGGGACTTGCAGGAGCCCAAAAGTTGGACGATTGCTGTAATCTTTGCGTTTTTTGGGGCTAAGGGTAGTTACACAGTTACACAGGTGAGAGGCTGTGAAAGGGAGGATGAGAATGTGAAGCTCAACATCGAGAGGAATGGGGTGATGGCTAAAGACTTGATGGAACTCAATATACGGATATTGGAGTTATGGATGAGATGCCACAGAGGTGGCTTACCCAGGATCTGATGGCACGACAAACAGGGTGACCATGTACCACTGTTTTGCAACTCTTCCATGAGGCAGGGTCCACATCAAACGCTGCTGCATTAGTATGAATGTGCTGTGGGGCATTCTGAGGTTGTAAAATATTTGTATCTAAATGCAATTTTTCCATCCCTCTGGATAGAAATTGTCAATTCCCAAAGTGTTTTGCTAAAGCTAATATTTAGGAAGCTAGCAACCTATGGCTGCATGATTTTCAAAAAGAATGGGAAGTAATTAGATCCAGAAAAAAGTGACTGCAGATGCTCATTTATACCAAAGATTTAACTTGATCCTTGGTTTTAAATCACATATGAATTACGGAATACTAAGGATATTTTTTTTGTCTTTGTAGGGGATGAAGTTATAATAATTCAGGAGAGGCTCGATGGCATAAAAGCACGCTATGCTGAGATTACTGCCACCAGTGGTAAAGTCTTGAAGACCTTGGAACAGGCCCTACAGCTTGCCACCAAATTTCAGTCTGCTCACGAGGTGTTGTCTGCCTGGCTCGATAGGGTGGAGGCTGAACTGGCCACATGTGCTTCCGAGGCACTTGCAGGAGAACAGTTAGCTCAAGCTCAGGAAAGACAACAGGTGAGTCTCCCTTCACCGCGTGTGTGTGTGTGTGGCCGCACGTACCTGGGTCTTCACGTACCTCCAGGTTTTATGGCATAAAATTATAACCTTTTCATCTGCACGTTTCCTCGTTGTCCCAGCGTTCAAATGCAATTGGGATTTTCCCTTCGCGACAATCGGCATTAGTGCAAGTGTGCACACTGCTTGTGCACATTAGGGAGTGAGTGGGTGCACACATACCAGTGTGTGGGAGGGAGCAAGCTAGTGTGTCATTTCTGGGGACTTTGTTCACAAAAATTGCTTTGCTTAAGGCCCTGTCCTACTTTCCCGAGTTACTCACGAATTCTCCCGAGTTTTCCCCTTGATTCAAACTTGGAGATGCCAGCCGTAGGTACTCGGGGTTATATTTTTTTACTCCTGGACATTTTTCAACATGCTGAAAAACGTCCCGACTTACCTAGTGCCCCGAGTTTCTACGGCTGGCATTACGAGCCGCTACAAAATATCTACGGACTCGCTACGGACATTCTCTGAGTTTGAATCAAGTGGAAAACTCGGGAGAATTCGTGAGTAACTCGGGGAAAGTGGGACAGGGCCTTCACTGGTTCACTGTGGATGTGTCTGACCTTTTGTGAATGGCTTTGGGCAAGAAGGTATACGTCGAACCACCTCGATGAGCTATTACTTTGGCAAAGACTGGATTGTTACTCAGTTTTTGAGTGTAATCTTGAACTTCATCAGTTGGGAGAACAATGTCAGGACAACAACAGGAACTTGCTCATGCAGGGAATCTTAGCCTCTGATTGACCCCTTTTCTGTTTTTAGCTTTGGTGCCACTGACTGGAGTAACTATAGTATTGCTCCCCAATGTTCTGTTCCCTCCAACAATAGTCCTTGGGGTGTATAAAAAGTAGTAACACTTTAGGAAGTCTCCAGTTCATCTCTATGTGGTGAACAGTGACTATTGTGAGTGAGTCAATGAGACTGTAACTAGCCTCTCACTGTCGCAAATGGACAGCAGCTTGTAATTATAAGGCACTCTATTAAATTATCACAATTACGTTTTAATAAAATCTTTCATCATAGTTTGAAGAAGGGTGTTATGCACTATTAATGCTAACTCTATATTGATTCTGTGTTTGACAAGATATATTTACTAAATTGGAAGTGTTTTGGCCATTAGCTGCAAATTATTATTCATGTGCATATGCATTTGCTAATTCTCTAAAAACATTAAGGCAAGAAATGCTAAGTGTAGATTGATGATGCATGTGAACCAATCACACATAAGCTAGCATCACTAACTCCACCCCATTGTAACACTTATACTAACACTCATTCTCGGCACTGCCAGTTCGAGCAGCTAGGATGCACTGTTGTCCTCAACGTTGTTAAGTTTTAGTGCTCATTAAAATGTGTTTAAATCATACACGGTCTCTGGTGCCTGTTTACATGGTGTCAGAAGTGGTCTGACCCACTCCTTCTGCATAACACCTGTTTACACTAAGAGCTAAGGAAAATAATAGTACAATGTAAAAAAAAAGGCATCATAATCAGGCAACTCAAGTTGCTGTCAGTGGAGCTTCACTGAAAAGTGGTCTTACTCTGCGTAGGTTCTGACTTAAGGTTCTGGCATAAGAAGGGGATAGCAACTTCTCAGCTCACTTAACACATACATCTTAAATAATCTGTCCATTGGCAGTAAATCTAATTGTGAGAAATACAAAAAAAAATTCCCTGCAAACAATTGACTCATTTCAGCCTCTCATAAAAAAGACTCGGCACATATGTGTTGTCCTATGTTAGTTATGTATCACTTTGAAAACATTACCCATTGCACTTACGTATACTATTTGCAAGTTACTTTTGATAATTAGACAGTTTAAAAGAATCGGATTGCATTTCATGAATAAAGACAAGAAAAGTGTAATATATTTGATTACAATATCAGACAGTAAGTGAAGCTGTCGTGAATTTCAACCATGAAACAGGAAACTACGGAGATTGTGTGAAACCTAGATTAGCCCCAACTTGTCTATATTGCTTATTATTGATTTCCGAAATTGGCAGGGCACAGAACCAGAGTGGCATCTAATCAAGTCAGTTCCTCATTAAGTGGGGGTTCCAGTTAAAATTACCTCCTGTATGTGTAATTCATAAAGTCATTCAGTAGAGAAGCGGGCTATTTGGCCTACATCCTTGTCCTTACTGGCCTATCAATGCAAATCCCATTTGCCTGCATTTGGCCTATATCCCTCAAAACCTTTCTTCTCCATGAACCTGTCCAAATATTTTGTAAACGTAGAAAATAAGTGCAGGAGTAGGCCATTCGGCCCTTCGAGCCAGTATGATCATGGCTGATCATCCAAAATCAGTACCTCGTTCCTGCTTTCTCCCCATATCCCCTGATTCCGTTAGCCATAAAAGCATTGTAATTGTGCCTGCCTCTACCGTCTTCTATGGTAACTTGTTCCATGTATCCTTTGTGTGACAAACCTGCCGCTGAAGTCCCCTTTAAATCTCTCCCCTCTCACCTTAAACCTCTAGTTTTAGACACGGATAAAGACAGGCTATAAAAACACATTTGACTATCTACGTATCTCTGCTCCTTGTAATTTTATAAATATCTATAAGGTCACCTTTCAGTTTCCTTCGCTCCAGGCTAAATAGTTCCAGCCTAGCCAATCTCTCTATATATCTCAAGCCCTCCAGTCCTGAAACATTTCCTGTGAATCTTTATGGTGCCTTCTCTATCTTAATCATGTCCTTCACTTCATATGGTAACCAGAAATGCACATAGTTGTCCAAGTACCGTAATAATTTGTACAGCTGTAACATGATGCCCCAACTCCTAAACACATGCCTCGGCCAATGAAGTCAAGCATGCCATGCACCTTCACCACTCTGTCTACAGAGATTCACTTTTATACTTCTGGATCAGAATGTTTTATTGCTGAAGCAGAAAGCTTGTACATATGTAAATTTCTTGGAGAATAATCTACTTTAGGGGGAAGAGGGGAAGCGCGATATCCTGTCGGATAGGATACGCTATTTTCCTTCATTTTGCACATTGTTGAGATGCACCCAAGCCAAGACGGCTGGTGACTTAACAAGTTTTCTGTGCTGGTCCTCAGGAGCTGAAGAGAGAGATGATGGAGTACAGAGTGAGTCTGGACACTGTCAATGAAGTCAGCAACGCTCTGCTGGAGCTTGTCCCTTGGAGAGCAAGGAGAAGGACTCGACATACTGGTGTCTGATGACAATGAACGCTATAGATCAGCCAGCGAGGCCATCGCACAGAAGGTGGAAGAAATAGGCGCTGCTATACAGAGATCACAGCAGGTATGTCACACCCTCCCCTCTATCACATTAGAATGCCGGCTTTATTCACAAATGGCACTACAGATAAATATCTATGCACAAAATACTGTCCCGTCATTATTCTCCGGGAACAAAAAGATCTTTTGGGCAGGATTTAAATATGCCAGGCAGACACTGCTTGATATGGAAGCTGAAGCAGAGCTAAGTTGTTCATTGTTGAAACCATCTGTCTGATCATCAATTGTTCTACAGGGCTTCCGACAGCGCAGGAAATCCTTTGTTGTAGGAGGGACGTTTAACTAACTGAAAGCAGCTACACTAGTAGCAGCTCCACCGGTTCAGAGTTGGTTTGAGTTTTTTATTTAAAGAGGAAAATCAAATGTATGACTGCCAATTAATCAGTGACATTGTGAATTTTTTTAATTAAAATAAAGTTTAGTTTATTGTCACGTGCACCAAGGTAGAGTGAAAAGCTTTTGTTGCATGCTGGCCAGTCAGCGGAAAGACAATATATGATCACAATTGAGCCATCCACAGTGTACATGATAAAGGGAATAACGTTTAGTGCAAGATAAAGTCTGATCAACGATACCAATGAGGTAGATAGTAGCTCAGTACTGCACTCTAGTTGCCTGATAACAGCTGGGAAGAAACGGTCCCTGAGTCTGGAGGTGTGCATTTACGCACATCTATACCTTTTGCCCAATGGGAGAGGGGAGGAGTGGGAGTGGCTGGCGTGCGACTCATCCTTGATTATGCTGGTGGCCTTTCCGAGGCAGCGTGAGATGTAAATGGGGTCATAGAAACACAGAAAGTAGGTGCAGGAGTAGGCCATTCGAGCCAGCACCTCCATTCAATATGATCATGGCTGATCTTCCAAAATCAGTACCCCGTTCCTGCTCTTTACCCATATCCCTTGATTCCTTAAGCCCTAAGAGCTAAATCTAACTCTTTCTTGAAAACATTCAGTGAACTGGGCTCCACTGCTTTCTGTGGCAGAGAATTCCACGGATTCACAACTTTCTGGGTGAAAACGTTTTTTTCTTCATCTCTGTCCTAAATAGCCTATCCCTTATTCTTAAACTGTGACCCCTGGTTCTGGACTCACCCAACATGGAGAACATTTTTTCCTGCATCTAGCCTGTCCAATCCCTTAAGAATTAAATATATTTCTGTAAGATCCCCTCTCATCTTTCTAAATTCCAGTGAATACAAGTCCAGTAGACCCATTCTATTCTCATATGTCAGTCCAGCCGTCCCGCGAATTAACCTGGTTAACCTACGCTGCACTCCCTCAATAGCAAGAATGACCTTTCTCAAATTAGGAAACCAAAACTGCACACAATATCCAGGTGCAGTCTCACCAGGGCCCTGAACAACTGCAGTAGAACTTTCTTGCTGTTAAACTCAAATCCTCTCTCAATGAACGCCAACATGCCATTAGCTTTTTTCACTGCCTGCTGTATCTGCATGCTTACTTTCAGTACAAGGGAACTCTGGTCTCGTTGCACCTCCCCTTTTCCTATTCTGACACCATTCAGATAAAAATCTGTCTTCCTGTTCTTGCCACCAAAGTGGATAACCTCACATTTATCCACATTATACTGCATCTGCCATGCATATGCCCACTCACCCAACCTGTCCAAGTCACCCGGCAGCCTCATATCATCCTCTTCGCAGCTCACTCTGCCACCCAGCTTTATGTCATCCGCAAACTTGGAGATGTTACATTCAATTACCTTGTCTAAATCATTAATATATATTGTAAATAACTGGGAACCAAGCACTGAGCCCACTAGTCACTGTCTGACATTCTGAAAAAGACCCGTTAATTCCTACTCTTTGCTTCCTGTCTGCTATCCGTTCTCTATCCATGTCAATATCCTAACCCCAATACCATGTGCCCTAATTTTGCACACTAATCTCTTGTGTGGGATCTTCTCAAAGGCTTTTTGAAAGTCCAGATACACCACATCCACAGGCTCTCCCTTGACAATTCTACTTGTTACATCCTCAAAAAATTCCAGAATATGAGGAAAGAATGGGTCGACTGGGCTTGTTTTCACTGGAATTTAGAAGATTAGTCAAGCATGATTTCCCCTTCATAAATGCATGCTGACTTTGACCGATCCTGTCACTGCTTTCCAAATGCGCTGCTATTACATCTTTAATAATCGACTCGAGCATTTTCCCCACTACTGATGTAAGGCTAACTGGTCTATAATTCACCATTTTCTCTCCCTCCTTTCTTAAAAAGTACAGTTACATTGGCTACCTTCCAGTCCACAGGAACTGATCCAGAGTCAATGGAAGGGAGGTTGGTTTGTGCGAAGGTCTGGGCTGCGTCCACAATTGTCTGCAATTTCTTGCTGTCTTGGATGGAGCTGTTCCCAAACCATGCTGTGATACAATGTGATGAAGTGCTTTCTATGGTGCATCTGTAGAAGTTGGTGAGAGTTGTTGGGAACATGTGGAGATGGGTGTTTGGTTACCAGAATAGCAACAAGGACCTAAACTGGATGGAAAAAATAGTAAATCTGCAGAAAAATCTTGAGCAGACAAGGTTAAAGGGTGATTTAATGGAATTGTTTACTTTCATGAGGGGTTTAACAGAGGATATGTGGAAATGGTTGTAGTGAGTAAAGAGTGACCACAAGCATGACATGACACTGATCCAAGCAGATTAGCAGTAAGAATATGACGAAAGCAATATGCAGCGCTATTATGATTTGGAATGTACAACAGAAAAGGTGGTAATCATTGAATCAACAGCAACATACAAAAGGAAATGGAATTAATTCTTGAGTTTTTGGAGAATTAGCAGAAATACAAGGAAAGACCAGGAGTATGGGACGTCAAAGGGGTGGTAATGGCAACAGAGCAATTTCTTCTGCATCGACTGATTCCAAAGGTAGCTGCCATACTTGTACAATATCCAGAAACAATCTGAAATAAAATCAGAAAATGCTGGAAGAAAGGCCTATGGCACTCCCCGACCTGTGAAATTGACGACTTGCGTAAACTCGCACATACGTAATAAATTCTTTAAGCTCACTGACACCTCCTGGTCTCCGCGTCAGAGCTTCCCCGTGATCTCCGCGTCAGAGCTCCCCCATGGTCTCCGCGTCAGAGCTCCCCCATGGTCTCCGTGTCAGAGCTCCACCATGGTCTCCGTGTCGGAGCTCTCCCATGGTCTCCATGTCAGAGCTCCACCATGGTCTCCGTGTCAGAGCTTCCCCGTGATCTCCATGTCAGAGCTTCCCCGTGATCTCCGTGTCAGAGCTCTCCCATGGTCTCTGTGTCAGAGTTCTCCCATGGTCTCTGTGTCAGAGCTCCCCCCATCATCTCCGCCTCGGAGTTCCCCTTTGGTCTTCGTGTCGAATAGCAAATTTCCGCATGCGTAGTAGCACTTCCATTTCTGACACGTAACATCTGACTTGCGCAAGGATCGGCAGGGCGTAACCCTCTGTAAATCGGGGAGTGTCTGTGTAGACAAACATCTTTCAATGACCCCTTGTCAGAACTGGAGAAGTGAACAAATAAGTGTTTTTTTAATTTGCAGAGAGATTAAGGGGTGGAGAGAACAAAAGGCAAGTCTGTTACATGGTGATGATGGGGTTGGCCAAGTAACACAATTGCTTTGGGTGCTGACTCGGAGAAAGCTGTCTGATGGAAAATATAGCATGGACCGCTAATCCTATTTCACAGCAGATACATGGTTCCACTGATACACAAGATTAATTTCCACCCCTCTGTTGTGCTCAGACCATTCTCCAAGCAGTCATTTCCTATCAGTGCGTGACAGTATAATCAAAGGCCATAGGATTAGTTGGTGTAGTTTGCAAAAAAAACAAAGTACAAATCAGCCTTGTGGCATCTAATGGGGAGATAACCTCTTGGTGACGATCATGTGCTTTGTATTAAATGCCTGTTCTCAGGCTCTAATATAAGTATGAAATCTGAAAGTTGATACTTAATCCTTCGAATCCCATTGTTTCACTGATCACACGGATCTATCAAAATATATTTATTTGTGATAATAATTTCTACATAACCTTTAGCATGAGGGAGCATGGATGCTATTTACCTGAATATTAGCTCAGACCTAAACTGGATGGAGAAACTGGTGAATCTCAGGGATTCCTCGCGCTGTAATGGTTCTGGGGTGACTTGATAGCATTGTTTACTTTCATGAGGGAGTTTTACAGAGGACATGGGAAACAGTGGTTGTAGTGAGTGAAGAATTGACTGCATGCATGACACAGTGTTAAGCTGATGAGCAGAAAGAAGTTGAAGAAAGAGATGCAATTAGTTATTATGATGTAGAATGTACAACAGGAAGGCTGGTAATCATTGACATAAACAGAATGCCTGTCCCAATCCATGTTCAACATTTAAACATAACTTTGCCACACTCATATTTGAGTGTTTGAGGGCATTGGGCCTGTACTCGTTAGAGTTAAGAAGAATGAGCGGGTAGCTCATTGAACCTTACCGAATAGTGAAAGGCCTGGGTAGAGTGAATGTGGAGAGGACGTTTCCACTTGGACCAGAGGCCACAACCTCAGAATAAAAGGGCGTCCCTTTAGAAAGGAGATGAGAAGAAATCTCTTTAGATAGTTAGTTAGATAGTTTAGATAGTTTCTACAGCTATATTAATAGCAAAAGGATAACGAGGGATACAATTGGTCCATTGGAGAGACAGAGTGGACAGCTATCTGCAGAGCCAAAAGAGATGGGGGAGATATTGAACAATTTCTTTTCTTCGGTATTCACCAAGGAGAAGGATATTGAATTATGTGAGGTAAGGGAAACTAGTAGAGTAGCTATGGATACTACGAGTTTCAAAGTAAAAGAAGTACTGACACTTTTGAAAAATATAAAAGTGGATAAGTCTCCAAGTCCTGACAGGAGATTCCCTAGGACATTGAGGGAAGTTAGTGTAGAAATAGCCTGGGCTAGGACAGAAATATTTCAAATGTCATTAGAAACGGGAATAGTCCCCGAGGATTGGCGTACTGCGCATGTTGTTCCATTGTTTAAAAAGGGTTCTAAGAGTAAACCTAGCAATTATAGGCCTGTTAGTTTGACTTCAGTGGTGGGCAAATTAATGGAAAAGATACTTAGAGATAATATATATAAGCATCTGGATAAACAGGGTCTGATTAGGAACAGTCAGCATGGATTTGTGCCTGGAAGGTCATGTTTGACTAATCTTCTTGAATTTTTTGAAGAGGTTACTAGGGAAATTGACGAGGGTAAAGCAGTGGATGTTGTCTATATGGACTTTAGTAAGGCCTTTGACAAAGTTCCTCATGGAAGGTTGCTTAAGAAGGTTCAACTGTTGGGTATAAATGCAGGAGTAGCAAGATGGATTCAACAGTGGCTGAATGGGAGAAGCCAGAGGGTAATGGTGGATGGCTGTTTGTCAGGTTGGAGGCAGGTGACTAGTGGGGTGCCCCAGGGATCGGTGTTGGGTCCTTTGTTGTTTGTCATGTCCATCAATGATCTGGATGAAGGTGTGGTAAATTGGATTAGTAAGTATGCAGATGATACCAAGATAGGGGGTGTTGTGGATAATGAAGAGGATTTCCAAAGTCCACAGAGTGATTTAAGCCATTTGGAAAAATGGGCTGAAAGATGGCAGATGGAGTTTAATGCTAATAAATGTGAGGTGCTACACCTTGGCAGGACAAATCAAAACAGGACGTACATGGTAAATGGTAGGGAATTGAAGAATACAGTTGAACAGAGGGATCTGGGAATAACCGTGCATAGTTCCTTGAAGGTGGAATCTCATATAGATAGGGTGGTAAAGAAAGCTTTTGGTATGCTAGCCTTTATAAATCAGAGCATTGAGTATAGAAGCTGGGATGTAATGTTAAACTTGTACAAGGCATTGGTGAGGCCAAATCTGGAGTATGGTGTACAATTTTGGTTGCCCAATTATAGGAAGGATGTCAACAAAATAGAGAGAGTACAGAAGAGATTTACTAGAATGTTGCCTGGGTTTCAACAACTAAGTTACAGAGAAAGGTTGAATAAGTTAGGTCTTTATTCTCTGGAGCGCAGAAGGTTAAGGGGGGACTTGATAGAGGTCTTTAAAATGATGAGAGGGATAGACAGAGTTGATGTGGATCAGCTTTTCCCTTTGAGAATAGGGAAGATTCAAACAAGAGGACGTGACTTCAGAATTAAGGGACAGAAGTTTAGGGATAACATGAGGGGGAACTTCTTTACTCAGAGAGTGGTAGCGGTGTGGAATGAGCTTCCAGTGGAAGTGGTGGAGGCAGGTTCGTTGGTATCATTTAAAAATAAATTGGATAGGCATATGGATGAGAAGGGAATGGAGGGTTATGGTATGAGTGCAGGCAGGTGGGATTAAGGGAAAAATGTTGTTCGGCACGGACTTGTAGGTCCGAGATGGCCTGTTTCCGTGCTGTAATTGTTATATGGTTATATGGTTATAGATCAGAGGGTGGTGCATCTGTGGAATTCATTGCCACAAACAACAATGGATATTTTTCATGCGGAGATTGACATATTCTTGATTAGTAAGGGTTTCGGGGAATACGTGGAGAAGGCAGAAGAATGAGGATGAGAGGGTAAAACAGATCAGTAGACTTGATGGGCCGAATGGCCGAATTCTGCTTCTAGAACTTATGAACTTATTTATAGCTTTCAGTTAGTGCTCTTTGTGGCACCTACTCCCTTTTAGCTGTACGGCGTGTAGAAATGGGCATGATCCAGAACAAGTAGAAGCAGACTCTGGTTTTCATAAACAAAGACAAAAAGATTGTGGTGAACAAGACCAAAATTACCCGAGTAAAACCTGTTGCCTACACTACCTCCCATTTATAATCCACCTGAATTCTCACTTCTCCAACTTAACTAATTACATGAATAAGCCAGAAACTTGTAAAAAAGTAACCACTATTCCCAGTCTTCATGTCAGCATGCTTTCTTCCAAAATTTGTTTTATGACGATATCTATACCATTGTCAAAATGCCAAAACTTTGGCAAAGTAAACTGAGGCTTTGATGTACATGGCTTTGAGGTAAGAATTATTGTCAGTAACACACCAAGGTTGGAATTCTCTTCCTCGTGATCGTCAGGTTCCATCTGTTACCTTGTTTGAAATGCAAAGCTTTTCATGTTTTTAGTGGTTCTTTAATGAGCTGTTCATTTCCTGCTGCACCAATATGTGACTTACTCTCACATCAAAGCAAGATTCACAATACGACAAAGATGACTGCACACAAACTATAACTAGGGTCAGAGTGTAGGTATTTGGAGATGTTCATATATTCTATGATGATAAATAAAACCTTCAAATCCCTCTGAACTTTATTTGCTTTATCATCCATGTTTCACTTGTTAGTAGTAACATAAATCTCCGGTGAAAACAATGGTCTGGAGATTCTATCGGCAGAGTGTGAATTTAGGTTGAACTGATGTTTACTCAAATACAGAGGGAAAGTTGGGATAAGTGTACCCTTGTGTGTTTTAAAAAGAGCACAAGTGCTGATGTGAGGAGGGAGAGGGAACATTAAAACTAGAAAGACTCGACTTGTACTCGCTAGAATTTAGAAGATTGAGGGGGGAATCTTATAGAAACTTACAAAATTCTTAAGGGGTTGGACCGGCTAGATGCAGGAAGATTGTTCCCGATGTTGGGGAAGTCCAGAACAAGGGGTCACAGTTTAAGGATAAGGGGGAAGTCTTTTAGGACCGAGATGAGAAAATCATTTTTCACACAGAGAGTGGTGAATCTGTGGAATTCTCTGCCACAGAAGGTAGTTGAGGCCAGTTCATTGGCTATATTTAAGAGGGGGTTAGATGTGGCTCTTGTGGCTAAAGGGATCAGGGATGTATGGAGAGAAGGCAGGTACAGGATACTGAGTTGGGTGATCAGCCATGATCATATTGAATGGCGGTGCAGGCTCGATGGGCCGAATGGCCTACTCCTGCACCTATTTTCTATGTTTCTATGATGATGCACTGATTTCAGAGCCGGAGTTGTAACTAATTTGAATGCCTTCCTCTGAGTCAAGAGTTTGCACTTGTAAATGGAACTTGTGTCGCACATTGAGGAAGAATGATGGGTGAACGAGTGGGTCCCAAGCAGAGATAAATTTAAAATATTTGACAAAAAGCTCCAGAACTTGCCTCAAAGATATAGAACTGATTCATTTTAAAAGCAGGTTGGACTTGAAGATGCTTAAAAGTGAGGGAAAATTATGGGCAAAGGCATGGTTCAAAGAGCCGGCACCAAGATAAAGGTAAGTTGTAAATATCTAATTCTTTGAACGTACACCAGTACCTCGACTACTATTCAGAATAGCTTCACAATAATAGTGTGCTAATTGGGTCATCTCCAAGAAGGTCCAATGTGTACGGTGCATTAATTGTCAGAGCCAGTGCGAGCATCATGGCTGTAATCAGTAAGCTGGTTGGTTCTGACTATTTTGTGGCGTTTTCCAGATTTTTTCAGCACACATGTTTTTTCCCACCTGGATTAATGGTGCCAGTGGCAAATCTGTGAGCTAATGCCGAGTAGGGCACCACATGAATGATGAACTTCCAGTTCCAAATACGATCTTAACTGTTAGAAAGCCTGATCCGCATTTCTTTCATTTACACCAGTCTTGTCGTTTATGGCGGGGTTTACGGAGGTCATTCACAATAAAATGTTATTTTACAATATTACAATATTTTTTTTATTCATTGTCATTTGAAACTCAAATGAGGCTCAAACAAAACTATTTTTCTACAGCCATACAAAAAGAAACAGTTTATACAAGACACACAAACAATTTAATTCACACAAACATCCATCATAGTGAACCTCCTTCTCACTGTGATGGAAGACAAAGTCTTTTCTCTCCCCTGTGTTCCATTCTTCTCCCGATTGTTAAAGCCGCAGGTGGGCGATGGTAAGTCCCACGGCCGTTAAGGCTGCGCCAGGTGATGCACGGCCCCGCTCCATGTCTTAATGTCTCAATATGGGAGCCCCCGGCGGGCGTTGGCATGTCCCGCAGCCGTTAAAGCCACGCCGGGCGATGTAAGGCCCCGCTCCGGGTCGTTCCAACCCCGTGACACGGGCGGCAGAAGTTAAGTTGCGGGAGCTCCGAAAAGTGGTCTCCCACTAGGGACCCGCGAACTCCCGATGTCACCGTCCACCGGGCCTGCGGCTGGAGCCTCCAAGCTCTGGAGTCGGGTCGCAGCCGCGCGCCACCACAGCTCTCCACGCTCCGAAGCCGGCCAGCTCCATGATGGTGAGTCCGCAGGCTCCGCGACTGGAGCCCCCAGGTCGTTCTGGCTGGAGGCCGATCCACGGTACTAGGCCCCAACGACAACAGAGACCCGACAGGAAAAAGGTCGGGTCTCCCGTGCAGGGAAGAGATTTTTAAAAGTCTCCCCCCCCCCCCCCCCCCCCCCCCCCCCCACCCCCCACACAGCCAAAAACAATATAAAAAGAACACAACAAACTACATTCAACTGGACAAAAAAAAAAAAAAAAAAGACAGACAGATAGGCTGCAGGGCACTCAGCGTTAGCCGACCATGTCTAATTCAGGAATAAAACTTGGGTTGCAATCTTGGATATTTTCGGATTTATTATTTGATCTTGTTGCATTTCAAAAGTGATCTCAATAAATTTTCTCAATAAATTACGCCAATTTTATTTCTGCCTGGGTACAAGAGAATTCTTAAAGTTGAAAAAAATGGTTTGTTCACTTTTTTTTCAATTGTATACATTCAAAGCAACCATTGACAAACGGACAGCATTGTTTTGGAGATGATATCATAAGAACGGGGATTTACAGTTGTTAAAGAATGGATTCATTAATGACGGCATCAATTCTAAGAGTACCCTTGCATTAGGCATGAGGCATTATAAATACTTGGTGAGTTACCAGTAGATCAGTCTGTGAGCAGATGTTCGGCCAGATGTGCAACCTGTAGAGCATCAAGAGACCTCGTAAAAAAAGCAGACCCTGGGATTGCGAATAATATTTTAGAAAAAAAAGGGCTTTCATTTCCGTAGTGCTGTCCGCAACATTAGGATGCTCATAATAAGAGAAACAGCGTGGAGGCTAGGTCACGCTAGGTCAATGCAGACCATCAGCCATCATTTACATAAAAACAAAGCAAAATAGGTCCAGGAGCTGGCCATTCGGCCCTTCGACCCAGCACCACCTGTCGGGCAGAAGATGCAAAAGACTACATTCAAATAGATTCGGAAACAGCTTCATCCCCACTGTTATAAAACTACTGAATGCTCCTCCAGCCAGCTAAGATGTAGCTTCCCAAACCTGACTCACTGCAGACCCAGCACTGTCTTTATCTGCACATTATCTGTAACAAAAATACCATCACGGTGTAACACTATATTCCTCTCTCTGTCATTTTCCCCGTTGCACTACCTGTTGTACTTGTGTATAGTATGTTTTGACTGGATAGCATGCAAACAAGATCTGTTACTACATCGTGGTACATGTGAAGATAATAAGCCAACAGCAATAAAGTTAGATTTGTGTTAAGAATAGTACTAATGGATGCTTGATGGTTAGCATGGACTCAATGGGCCCAAGGGCCTGATTCCATGCTGTACAGCTATACGATTCCAGGCCAGTGGCTCCAGCCTAGACATCTCCATGTAGGGGGGGGGGGGGGGGGGGGGGGGGGGGGGAGGAGATAAGATTATGTTGGAAAATTATTTCCCAAGCCCCTTGGGCAGTGGAAGCCATTCCAAGAGATTCTATGGAGAAATATTCTTGGAAGGTGGCAGTCTTGGTTTGTAGTGTGCGCTGCAGCAGTAGGAATGTTAAAGTGGGTCAAGGGGAGAGACCTACACCTCCTTGCTCTTGGTCACCAGTCTGTGCAGCAGTGATTACCCAAACAAGGTAAGAAGCTTACACCCTCCGCGGTATGAACATTGACTTCTATAACTTCAAATAGCCCTTGCTTTCCCTCTTTCTCCATCCCCTCCCCCTTCCCATTTCCCCCACCAGTCTTACTGTCTCCGTCTACATTCTATCTCTGTCCCGCCCACTCCCCTGACACCAGTCTGAAGGAGGGTCTCGACCCGAAACGTCACCCATTCCTTCTCTCCAGAGATGCTGCCTGTCCCCGCTGAGTTACTCCAACATTTTGTGTCTACCTAAGAACCTAGAAAGATTGGTTTTCTCGTGAGGCGAAAGCAAACGCAGTTGGCGGAATGAGGTTTGGAAGACTCTACTCCATGGCTTGACTGTTTGTCTTTCTTCTCATCAGTTCGAGCAAAGAGCAGACGCAGAGATTGCCTGGATCGCAGAAACGGAGAGGAAGCTGAGATCACTTGGTGACATAAGACTTGAGCAAGACCAGACTTCTGCAGAGCTGCAAGTTCAAAAGGTAATGCAGTGAACTCGACAGCCAGTGTCTGCATGTTATTACAATATAATCTCAGGTTCATTATGAGCATTTATAAAAGAGGTACACTCTGCAATTCTTCTGAAGTGTGTTGTTGTTTTGAATTGAACATCCAGTTACTTACATAGCTTGGTAGAGCGGCTCTATTACACGATATGTAAGACCCTGCTTAAAGCACTCTGGCCTTCATACGTAATGCCCTTCCCTCTGCACAGCGCTTCTCTGAGCTGTAAACAGTTGTCAAGAGCATGAATACTTTGGATGTCTTTTCAATTTCATGTACACCATTGCAACCAAGCAGCTGAGAGTATTGCTCGTCACAAAATATTGATCAGATTGGCAGACATTTAGGGGCAAAGAAGATCTTGCTCGTTCGATGATGGGAAGTCCATTGTGGCTTCAGGTGAGGTCTATTTTAAGACCTTGAACCACTTAACCATTTGCATGTGCGTAGTGAGGAAAAACAAAAGAAGTTCGGATGGGAGAGACTTGTCCTGGAGTCAGTGGTCTGAGCAAGACTCACTCACTGTAACCTTTGTGCAATTTACAGGAGGTTGCCAGGTCATTGCATTGGTCCTTGCCAGAACTTCAGAGAGATTTGGACTTAATATATTTAATACTGTCATTTCATTGTTGTGCAAAGCTGTTAAAGTGATGAGTGTGAAGAAGGGTCTCGACCCAAAACGTCACCCATTCTTTCTCTCCAGAGTTGCTGCCTGCCCCGCTGAGTTACTCAATCATTTTGTGTCTACCTAAAGTGCTACTTCCAGCAGTTTTATTTGTTCCTGTAATTAAAATATAAATTAACGGTGCTGATATATTCTTCTCTGTGTTTGAAGGCATTTTCAATGGATATTTTGCGACACAAAGACACAATTGATGAACTTGTCATGAATGGAGATGAAATAATGACTTCTAGCACTGAAGAGGAGAAAGTAACCCTGAAGGTACATTGATGAGGGAGGCAATCCCATGTTATTTGCCTTGTGTTGGAGCATGTGTGAGCCACCTTCATCTGCAGTGATTACAGACCCATGTTTGAGTGATGAAATTGTGAATGAGGAAAAGATGATTTCTTTAAGGTGACCGTTTACTACTTCCTTTGACATAAGGGCTTTGGATTGTTTTTAGAGGAAGCTGGACACGCTGCAGACCCAGTACGAGGTGATCAGCCAGATGAACGCAGAGCGGTACCTACAGCTGGAACGGGCTCAGTCTCTAGTCAACCAATTTTGCGAGACCTACGAGGAGCTCTGGCCATGGCTTGAAGAGACCCGGGTGTTGATTTCCCAGTTGCCCACCCCTGCCATTGAGCTTGAGCTTTTGAAGCAACAGCAGGAAGAACTTCGGGTAAGTGACTGGGTAGATCTGCCCATTCTGAATGGTATATTCCCAAGCGAAATGGTCTTCAGCTTGTGAAATCGCAAGCAGAAATATGCATTAAAAAAAATTCTATTAGCCCAATCCTCAGAGACTTGTCATCATCAGTAAACCCTTGTGCCGTTCTATCATTCATCGTCTTTCATCAGCGTCTTTCATCAGGTCATGCGTCCCATTATTCTGACTGAGCCAGCTGTGGCCTGCAGTTCCAAAAGGAAATGAGCCTCCTTGGGCTAGCGGGTCTTGGTCTTACAGAGTCCTCTCGAAGGTGCATTTCGTTGTCTCTGTACTGTACACTGACAATGACAATTAAAATTGAATCTGAATCTGAAGGGGGCTGGTGCATCTGGTCATGTGGTGTCCAGCAGCGGAGCCCTATTGTATTGCATTACGAAGTTGGTGTTGTCCACCTGTTAGACCTGGCACAGGGCAGAATCCACATTCATTTGACTGGGGTCTCCCGGCCTGGGGATTAAGTGGAAAAAATATAAATACGGAAAGAGCATAGCACATAGATAAAGATAAATACGGAAGGATTATAGAACATAGAAAAAGACAAAGAGTGAAGGAACATCTGCTTGGTTTCTTCTGACAGACTAGTCAAGCAATAGAATGATATCGAGTGTACCATGACAATGATCATGGAAGGCTGTGGCTACATCTTGTCCCACCAGATGGCAGATCACATCATAGGTGACAGCACAGTGGTGCACAAGTAGAAGGACATCATTTAATGTTGACTGCAGACTTAGAGAAGCTCCGACATGGTTGGCTAGTCTGGGTAGCTTTGGAAGAGTCAATGCAGGTGGTGATGAAGGTGTTTGGCACTCTTGTCTTCATCAGTCAGGGCATTGAGTACACAAGTTGGGATGCTACGTTACAGCTGTACATGATGGCTGGACCACATTTGGACGACTGTGTGTATAGAAAGGATATCAGATTCAGATTCAATTTTAATTGTCATTGTCAGTGTACAGTACAGAGACAACGAAATGCATTACAGAGACAACGAAATGCATTGCAGAGACAACGAAATCATTCCGCTGGAAAGGATACAGAAATGATTCTCGGGATGTTACCAAGTCTGGAGGGTTTGCATTATATGGAGAGGCTGTATAGAGTTTAGAGATACAGCGTGGAGACAATTTCTGTCCTTTTTGTTCCTAAATAAATGCATTGAACATGTTCGTTAGGTCAAAGTGCAACCGGCACATGGTCTGACATTAATGTTCCTAATTGATGATGATTAGCATAGACTGGAAAATGTGCATGTTCCTGGAACGCACGATTTGTAGGTCAGTTCATATTCTACTCTGGACGAATGATTTATCAAAACAATTTGTCTTTGTAATCTCACTAACGTCTCCCTGTCAACCCACATTAGCATTTGTAAATACATGTGTTTTTGGAGCAGCTGTTCCCATGTACACTTTCAGCTGCTGCCCTAGGTTGGAGTATATCAGGTAATGGAAGTCACTGTCATTTCTCCTTCACACTGAAGGTTCTGAGATAGTTTGTTAGTATAGAAGTTGAGTATAGAAGTTGGGATGTAATGTTAAAATTGTACAAGGCATTGGTGAGGCCAATTTTGGAGTATGGTGTACAATTTTGGTCGCCTAATTATAGGAAGGATGTCAACAAAATAGAGAGAGTACAGAGGAGATTTACTAGAATGTTGCCTGGGTTTCAGCAACTAAGTTACAGAGAAAGGTTGAACAAGTTAGGGCTTTATTCTTTGGAGCGCAGAAGGTTAAGAGGGAACTTGATAGAGGTCTTTAAAATGATGCGAGGGATAGACAGAGTTGACGTGGATAAGCTTTTCCCACTGAGAGTAGGGAAGATTCAAACAAGGGGACATGACTTGAGAATTA
Organism: Leucoraja erinaceus; assembly: GCF_028641065.1. NCBI lineage: Eukaryota > Metazoa > Chordata > Chondrichthyes > Rajiformes > Rajidae > Leucoraja > Leucoraja erinaceus. Next base: position 16,039,697 of record NC_073381.1, read on the forward strand.
AGGGACTGAAGTTTAGGGGTAACATGAGGGGGAACTTCTTTACCTGGAGAGTGGTAGCTGTGTGGAATGAGCTTCCAGTGAAGGTGGTGGAGGCAGGTTCGTTTTTATCATTTAAAAATAAATTGGATAGTCATATGGACGGGAAAGGAATGGAGGGTTATGGTCTGAGCGCAGGTATATGGGACTAGGGGAGAATACGTGTTCGCCACGGACTAGAAAGGTCGAGATGGCCTGTTTCCGTGCTGTAATTGTTATATGGATATATGGTTATATCATCGATGATTTTTTTTTCTCCACGTTACACGCACCTTAAACTTTCTTTCTGAAAATGTTGCAGAATTGTTAGTCCCTGGCTTATTTATCTAGAAAGTCTATCTGAGGAAGAATCAACCCATCTGAACAACATGCAGCTTCAGATTGTGCACCAGAAGAGATATAGACAGCTAGTTAATTGTTTTCCTTGTCTCTCTAGTAATGCTCTGTTGGTTTTAGTTACAAATTTTTCACTAAAAAATTTAAGTTAATGTTTTTGGACGGATATTTTTAGAATAATTTCTGAAGTTGTCAGCACCTAATTGGATCCCGACTCAAAACTAATAATATTAGGAATATCAGAACAAAGCCCAAGACTTAAAACAAAGTAAAGAAACTTTCATGATTATCGTATAATAACTGGGAAAAAATTAATATTAACATTTTGGAAAGGTCCTATAACCCCCACAATTAAAATGTGGATTATGGAAATGTCGGAGACCCTACATTTGGAAAGAACTAGACTTGTTGTAATTGACAAACAAGAATTATTTGCTAGCATATGGTCTCCATTCATTGACTTTTTGAAAGGGTAAATTGGTCCAGCATAAATTGGTCCAATGTTAGTGTATACAATGCATTGTGGAAGAGCTAAATTGACTATCCATATGAATAATTCTGTTTTCTTCCAAGTATAAAGGACCTGTGCTCAGTTGTTGCTAATTTACAAAGTAAGTTTGGGGTGGGGTGGCGGTGGTATGGGGTATTGCTAATGGTGAGGCTCTGCTAGTGATCATGATTGCACTGGGAGCATGTGCGGAAAAGTCTAAATAAACCCATTGCACAGGATGGTGAAGAAACCTTACCAGCTGGTGACTGCGACCTGTTCAGGAGACTCAAAGCAATTCTGTGCTTAAAACACTGACTGGTGTAGAAATATTATAGGGAGTAATGTCTGAATTCTGACAATTGCCATGCAAATTCTAGGCCAGTGCTTTCCCTCTCCTTCACCTTAATGATGAACCTCCTTGCTTCAGTGCACGTTTTGCAGGAAGTGAAAAGATTTTGTATTTTAGGCCCTTTGGTCAAGCCTTCACCCATGATGTCATCTTCAAAGAGCTTGTTTGTTTGAATTTCCTTTCTCCTCTGGGGCCTGGATGCATGCCAGGATACAAATGTTTTGTATACCTAGAATACGTTTTAAGCCAGTTAGTTCAGGGTTGGCAAGTTCATTGAAAGTTCTGTTTGGCCAACAAAATGTTTCAAAGCACAGATTGAAAGAACAATGTTGCAGACCTTGTTCTGAGCTTGCTTTCCACCATTTTGCTCTCACATCAGAGCATTGTACTCTAGTTTTAACACGTCTACATTGATTTGCCTTACATTGGGAGAAGTTAGCATTTATAACTGTTGTAATTAAATAATTACATGATACTTACTGTGGGTCATATAGCCTACACTCCTGCATTCCCATTTAATGAAATGCTTGCTTTTGGCTTTAGAGTTGGAAATTAGACTTTAAGTTCAAGTAAATATTATCATGTGCACAAGTACAGTGGAAAGTCTTGTACGCAGCAGCAGCATCATAGACACGTAGACCCTGACAAACAAACCAAATTATAGACAAAAATGCTGGAGAAACTCAGCGGGTGAGGTGGCGTCTGTGGAGCGAAGGAAATAGGCAATGTTTCGGGTCGAAACCCTTCTTCTTCAGAATAGGCAACGTTTCGAGTCGAAACGTTGCCTATTTCCTTCGCTCCATAGATGCTGCCTCACCCGCTGAGTTTCTCCAGCATTTTTGTCTACCTTCGATTTTCCAGCATCTGCATTTCCTTCTTAAACCAAATTATACATTATATTGTAAAAGAAAAAAGACTGTTCAAAAACATAATTAGGAAAATAAGACCCTAGTAGTGCGTAGTGTTCCATTGTCGAGGTTGGATTAGGCTCGAATAGGAGGAGCAGCACCTCATACTTCGCTTGGGCAGTCTGCACCCCAGCGGTATGAACATTAACTTCTCTCATTTCAGCTAGTCCTTACTTTCTTCCTTCCCACCCTCACATCAGTCTGAAGAAGGGTTTCGACCCGAAACATTGCCTATTTCCTTCGCTTCATAGATGCTGCATCGCCAACTGAGTTTCTCCAACATTTTTGTCTACCTTAACGGGAAAGTGTTGGTTTTAATTCTGTTGCAGCAACTGCGTGAGCTCATCTCTGAACACAAGCCCCACATCGATAAGATGAACAAGACTGGACCTCAGCTACTGGACCTAAGCCCTCGGGAAGGACTGGCCATTCAACAGAAGTACACTGCAGCGGATGCCCTTTACAGCAAGGTCAAGGAAGATGTTAAGCTAAGGGCCCTATCGCTGGATGAAGCCATTTCCCAATCCACTCAGGTATTACTGCCCAACAATGCTATACTGCTCTGCTATCCGTCAGACCACAATAGCCTTCTATTCTTTAAGGGGTATCCAGGTTGCGTTCAAGTTAAAAGGAACCCAGGGGGAAACCTTATCACAGAGAGGTGGTTGGGTATATGGAACGAGCTGCCAGGGGAGATGGCAAAGGTAGGTGTAATTACAATGTTTAAAATACATTTGGACAGATGCAGGGATTGGAAAGGTTGAGAAGAAAATGGGCCAAGCACAGGCAGAGGGAACTAGCTTAGACAGACATCTTAGACTGCATGGTAGAGTTGGGACGAGGGGCTATTTCCGTGCTGTATGATTCAAAAGAAAAATTTAAAACTGTTGAACTTGTATAATGACCTTGTTTCACCTTGCATCTGCATCCTGCATAATGGTTGAATCCATGTTGTTATCTAATCCCATTCCTGAGGACTACATACGTTTTTTTTTCTCCCTTTAAAATTGAAATTAATTTTATTTTTATTTTTATTTCCCATCTCAACTGCTCCCTTTTTTAAAAATATGAAAACAATAACTGCCCCAAAATTGTGCTGTGCAGTGTCTCTGAGATGATGGAGGTGAGACGAGGGGTTGGGGGGAAGAGTGTGTTGGCTGCAGGCATGTTTCTCTGTGTGGTGTCAAGGGATTCAACATGTCTGGTCACACTTAGCCCATAATCAATACACAAATGTCCCATCTGTGGTTATACCTGCGTGCAAGAGATCTGCATCTGTCAGGTGGGCAAAATAACGGCAAGAATAATGTATCAGTCTGAAGAAGGGCACTATTCCTTTTTTCCAGAGTTGCTGCCTGAGCCACTGACTTACTCCAGCATTATGTGTCTACTGTACCGTGTAACAGCCTTGGTGTGAGATGTGAGAAGTATGATTTGTGAAGCTAGAGGAAGAAATGGAGAGGGAGTAGAGAAGTAGACACGAGTCTAAGTGGAGCACTGGGCAGAGAAGGGGTTGGGGAGGGAATGAAGTGTGGGGTATGATTCAAAAGAAAAGGGGGGGGGGGATGAAGATCAGCAGCTTAGGTCGGGATCGGACCTTGTGAGCACTGGTGAGTAAGGCAAGGCAGCGCCTTTACCACCTCAGGCAATTGAGGAAATTCAGAGTGTCTCCGAGGATCCTCCAGTGCTTCTACGCAGCGGCGGTGGAAAGCATCTTGTCCGGGAACATTACCATCTGGTTCGGGAATTGCTCTGCCAAGGACAAGAAGGCTCTGCAGAGTAGTGCGTTCGGGGAACGCAAGATGGGTTGGCTTCACGCACCCCCTCTGCAGGAACTATACAACAGGAGGTGCAAACTCCAGAGCAAACAAAATCAGCCCAGACCTCTTCCACCCCTGCAACGGACTGTTCCAGCTGCTACGGTCAGGCAAACGCCTCCGTTGCCATGCAGTGAGAACGGAGAGGTTGAGAAGGAGTTTCTTCCCAGAGGCAATTCGGACTGTAAACGCCTATCTCACCAGGGACTAACTGTACAGAACGTTTTTCCTTCTATTATTTATTATGTAAAATAATATGTGTGTTATGATTGTGTTTATAATTTGTTTGGTTGTTTTGTTGTTCCGCGAGCATTGCCACTTTCATTTCACTGCACATCTCGTATGTGTATGTGACAAATAAACTTGACTTGATCCCTGGATTGATGTGACAGCAATACCTGCTGCACCATCACACGTTATAGGGAATGTGGTGACGTGGGTAAGGACCGTTCGCAGAGCTTGGTGAGCTGCGGGACTGATTTACCATCGCCCGGTGGGGTATCGACTCAGCGCAGAGGGAGAGGAGGAGGAGGGAAGAGACAGTAACCCTAAGGTTTTTGCCTCCATCACAGTGAGGAGGTGCCTGGTGAACTCACTGTGGTGAATGTTAATTTGTGTTTATTGTGTGTTTTGTTGTTTATTATTATATGTATGGCTGCAGGCAACGACATTTCGTTCAGGCCGAAAGGTCTGAATGACAAATAAAGGATCTAATCTAATCTAATCTAAAGGAGTCGGAGAGGGGGGGGAAATGTAAAATCCACATAAACTCTGACAAACACACAAAACTAAATAATGCATTACATTGTAAAAAAAGAAACTTCAAAAACATAATTAGGCAAAAAAGACCATAAAGACCAAAAAAGACCCGGCACTCTGGAACACCTTGCCGCTGCAGATCAGACAGGCCCCTTCACTGTCCATCTTTAAATCCTCCCTAAAAACTCACTTTTATTCACTGGCTTTCGACACTGGCTGAGACATTGTTCCTGTTTTAGTGCTTTTAAATGTCTTTTAATTTTTACTGTTTTTATAGTTCTGTCGTCTTAATGGTTTTAGTAGTTTGTAATAACTTTTTGTTGACTTCTCATGTACAGCACTTTGTGGTAACTGATGTTGTCTAAAAGCGCTTTATAAATAAAGTTATTATTATTATTATTAATGTGTAGTGGTCCATTATCGGGGTAAGATTAGGCTCGTGTAGGTTGGTTCAAGATTCTGGTGGTCACAAGAAAATACCTGTTCCTGAACATGATGGGCTGGGACTTGATGTTTCTGTACCTCCTGCCCAATGGTAACACCAGATGACAGCAAAGTCCACAGGGATCTATTCCGCACTGCCCATTGACCCAGCGTTCCGACTGTGTTGCAGTTTCACGATAAGATCAGCCCGATGCTCGAGGCTCTGGAACGCATCGCCGTCCGACTCTGGCAACCGCCTTCCATCTCGGCCGAGGTGGAGAAGATCCGAGAGCAGATCAGTGAGAACAAAAATGTAGCCATGGAACTGGAGAAGCTGCAGCCAGCGTTCAACACCCTCAAACAACGCGGTGACGATTTAATCGGACGCTCCGAAGGAACCGACAAAGACTTCTGTGCGAAAGGTAATTCTGTGTGGAAGGAAAGCCCTTTGCTGGGCACTTTTTGACTTATGTCCACATTCGATTAATCTGAATGGTGGTTGAGAACTAAATGATAAGGTACGTTGGTTTTGTCTTGTCAAATTATGGTGTCAGCTGGCAAGGCCAACATTTATTACCCCGCTTTAATACCCATATGAAGGTGGAGGTGAGCTCTTCACCTCCACCTTGCAGCCCTTCTGGTAAAGGTAATCTTACAGGTTCTGGGCAAGAGTCAGGAGTGTTGAATTGTTTTTTGCACCAGGAATGGAGCAGTGAAACTCTTACCTGCTGTATCTTTGCATGCACATTAATACAACAACACAACAAATAAATAAACACGAATACAATAAATTACCAATTATATACAAGGTAACCAGACTGTCATAGTCTAAGCTGGAGTATGTAGTGCAACCCTGAAACAAAGTCCATACTAGTTCCTGCATCAGGCCGTGACATTCCTGCTTGATGCCACACTTGTACTTGTACCATAATGCCCCTGTCCCACTTAGGAAACCTAAACGGAAACTTTGCGCCCCACCGTGCAGGTTTCCGTGCGGTTCCCGGAGGTTGCAGGTGGTTGCCGGAGGTTGCAGGTAGTGGAAACAGGTAGGGAGACTGACAAAAGCCTCCGGGAACCGCACGGAAACCTTGGGTGGGGCGCAAAGCAGCTCAGGAGCGGACCCTTCGACTCACAATGTTTGTGCCGAACTTGATGCCAAGTTGAGCTGATCTCATCTGCCTGGGACGTGATCCATATCCCTCTATTCCGTGCACTTCCATGTGCTTATCTAGAAGCCGCTTAAACACCACTATCGTATCTGCCACTCGGAGGGCAGCTGAGGCAGGTTCTCTGGATGCTTTCAAGAGAGAGCTAGATAAGGCTCTTAAAAATAGCAGAGTCGTGGATATGGGGAGAAGGCAGGGACGGGGTATTGATTGGGGTTGATCAGCCGTGGTCACATTGAATGGCGGTGCTGGCTCGAAGGGCCGAATGGCCTACTCCTGCACCTATTGTCTATTGTCCACCACCACCCCTGGCAACATATTCCAGCCCCCCACTACCATCTGTGTCAAAAAAAAACGCCCTGCAGCTCCATTAGAGTTTCCCCATCTCTCCTCAAAGCCATGTCCTGTGGTGTCGGACATTTCCAACCCGGCGAAGAATGTTCTGACTGTCTACCCTATCTATGCCTCTCATAGTTTTACATACTTCTATCGTCTCACCTCAATACTCACCCTTACCACCCATCGCATGACATTTTCTCCATCCTCCCATCTGGGAAGAGGTACAGGAGCATTAGCTGCAAAACCAGCAGGATGCTCCTCAGCTTCTTCCCACAGGCTATAAGACTGTTAAATGGACTTTGCCCCCTGCCAAGTATCGCGCACAAACCCCCACACTGCAGGTGAGCCACTGTTGTGCCGCTGCCGGTCGGAACGGCTGTTGAATGTTTAGTAGAGTGTTAAATTTGTTCATGACATGTATTTTTTATTTTTATTTCTATTTATTTTTTCATGTACACTGAATGGACACTGGTTGAGCAACGTTTTTTTTTGTTTCCTCTGGGTATGCAAATACTCAGGAAATGACAATAAAGATATACAATACAATACAATACAATCCCCGATGTTCCAGAGAAAGCAATCCAAGTCTATCCAACCTCTCCCTGCAGCTGAAACTCACTGATCCAGGCAGCATTCTGGTAAAAAGTTAGTTGGTGGCTAAGCGACATGACAGCACCACAACCTAATTGTCAAGTTTACATTTGAAAGTTCATCAGTTCCAAATTGTTTTTTAACTGTATTCAAATCCCCAATTTTCTGCAGTGAATTTAAACGTGGATTGTTACGCCGTGCATCTGGATTGCTGGTCTAATTACGTTAGTTTAACATGGTGGGATTGACTAGTTTCTGATAAGGTGGTTGTGTTTTTAAGCTGTTCAAGAGCAGTTGGACAAGATGGTTTTCTACTGGGCGGACATCAGAACCCGGGCGGAGGAACGGGAGGCCAAGCTGCTCGACGTGATGGACCTGGCAGAGAAATTCTGGTGTGATCACTCCGCCCTGATTGCCACCATTAAGGATACTCAAGACTTGATCCAAGAATTGGAGGAACCTGGTATAGATCCATCCGTGGTCAAAGAACAGCAGGAAGCACTGGTGGTGAGGAAATCTGTATTGTACATTAAGCGTCACTGGGAAGAAATTCTTGCCCTTTGTATTATGCATGTGTGACCATGTCCTGTAAATGTTTATCCAAATAACACACAGAGGAAATCATGTAAAGGGACTGCGGCGACCTATTTGGCGAGTTTAGAAAAGTTTAGGAGAGTTTGAAAAAGTGTCATGTGAAGACCTCCTTCGACTGTGTAGAAGACTAGCTTCGGGAATACTGGACACCGAATAGTGGAGAGTGAAGACGACCTCCTTCTTCGACCTCCCTTCGACTATGTTGAAGACTATCTAGGACTACCTTCGACTACCCTCGATTACCTACGAATAACATGCCGACCTACTTCGACTAAACCTACAAGTAAAAAAAAACGGATTTTTTTCCATGGTGACCTTTTTTTACTCGCGGGTATTTTTCAGTATGTTGAAAAATACGCCGCTACCTAGCTGAGGCCTCGAGTACGCGGGGACTATTCTCGAGCATGAAGGGAGTTATAAAGACCTCCTAGGACCTCGTGTCGACCATGCTGCGAGTATGAGTCGAGGGCAAACTCTTCTAAACTCGCCAATTAGGTCACCGCAGTGGGACAGCCCCTTAAGTCATGTTTCCATATTTCATTCACATAGAGAGTGGTGAATGTCAGTGGTCACAGCTTAAGGATAAGGGGGAAATCCTTTAAAACCGAGATGAGAAGAACTTTTTTCACACAGAGAGTGGTGAATCTCTGGAACTCTCTGCCACAGAGGGTAGTTGAGGCCAGTTCATTGGCTATATTTAAGAGGGAATTAGATGTGGCCCTTGTGGCTAAGGGGATCAGGGGGTATGGAGAGAAGGCAGGTACGGGATACTGAGTTGGATGATCAGCCATGATCATATTGAATGGCGGTGCAGGCTCGAAGGGCTGAATGGCCTACTCCTGCACCTAATTTCTAGGTTTCTATATAGAAAGGTAGTACTGACAGCACAAAACGTGTGTATTGTGCCATTACAATCCTTGATTTATACCTCTCCATGTGTGAACAATGGAGATGGCTGGATTCATATTATTTTAGGTGCCAGTTTGGATTGCATAAACGTACGGTAAGTCCACAGCCAAGTTGTTTTAGAATCGCACAGTAAGAAAAATCCCAATCAAATATTCAGCCACTGGACAAAAAGCAGTTCTACAGCAGAGAGAGGCTAAGGACCCGTTGACAGAGGGTTATGGAAGGATAAACATGCAATGTTGTGATCAGACCAATTATTTGACTGAATCTATCATTACATGGGTGGAACGGTGGTGCAGCAGCGGGTTCCATCCTGACTACGGGTGCTGTCTGAAAGGAGTTTGTACCTTCTTCCCGTGACCTAAATTAAACTAAACTATCAGTCCTGACCTTGGATTTCTAGCAGTTTTTAATTTTAATTCATATGTAATTTGAGTTTAAATAATGGAAGATTTTTCTTTCCTAATTTTAATTTTGGAGTGAGTACCTTTAGTTCAGATAGTCTATGTCCTGTATTTCTGATGCAGATCAATTCAATATCAGATCCTTAACCTTAAGGATTCCACTTTAAATGACGTTGTGTCATCCTACCCATTCAGTATTGAGCATGCAGAAGCTGTTTCCCAAAATCTGGGTACTCCTAAACATGTGCAATTATGGCAAAGCTAACTAGGTTGGATTAAATGTAATCAGTTGTTTGTATGAAGCTTTTTTGTAATGCCTGCCTTTTTTATTTGTGGCTGTTAGGATGGGGAGGAGATGGTTTACTGATTAGTAATGTCAGAAATAACCTTGTTAAAGAGCGTGCTGGGAATTGAGTCAGCTACAGACACTGGTGTTCATTTATCTTTATCCAGCCATTAGATCTCCCCAGAAGGCAAGTAAAGCAGCCATCCCATGCTGCGTGCTTCTGTTTCATATACATTGCCTCATTCATATCAGAGAGATGACACAAAGGAGTATGAATTATAGGGAATGGTTCGACCATCACGTCAGGAATGGATTTGTGTGGTTTGCGTCTAAAATGGAGAGTGCTGATCCCTGGTATGAGAGCCGGGCGTATAGGAAGACGAATGGCTTCGAGGGTTGCTGTTTCTGGGGTAATGGTGCCTTGTGTAGTAGTGTCAACATTTTCCCCTGGATCGGGGGAGGGCAGCTGAAGCTGTGGCTGCTTAAGATGTTCCTGTGACCAGCATCCAACTGACTAGTGCTCCATTACACCACACACCGCAATTTATTTGCTGACAAAGATTGGATCCCCTGCTCTTTTCATCACAGCTGCCTCCCCTGCAGATGTTGAACAGACCCACTGCCAATTTTATGTGACCGCAGCACAGTTTTCTCATCTGTCTTCCTGCCATTGAAGGAAGCAGACTGTGCTTGTTCTCAGCGTTACCCAGGAGACGGTCCCTGCTCGACTGTCCAATCTCCATTACAACCCTTAGTTTTCAGTAGCTTTACAACTTTTTCAGCATCGTGCAACAGAAGTATTGGCTAAAAGCATGCGACCTGGGTCCTTGATTGAGACTGCTCCCGTGATTTTGATCCCAACCACATTCTGCTGTTGGTGTGGAGTTTGCATGGTCCCCCTGCCTGCACATCCCTCGGGTCCCCTGGTTTCCGCCCACATCTCAAATACTTCCAAAGATAGACACAAAAAGCTGGAGTAACTCAGCGGTTCAGACAGCATCTCTGGAGAAAAGGAATAGGTGACGTTTCGGGTCGAGGCCCTTCTTAGATGCTGTCTGGCCCACTGAGTTACTCCAGCTTTTTGTGTCTATGTTTGGTTTGAACCAGCATCTGCAGTTCCTTCCTACCCATTCTCAAAGACTACTTGTCTGAAGAAGGGTCTTGACCCGACAGGTCACCTATTCCTTTTCTCCAGGGATGCTGCCTGACCTGTTGAGTTACTCTGGAATTTGTGTCTATCTTCCATTCAGTGGTGAATTGCTGCCGGTGAGGGTTGATGGCAGTAGAACCAGAGTGGAATAGATGGCCAAGTGAGAGGGAATAGGTTGCAGGGAACCAAGGGCAGAGTTGTGTATAATGGGCCTCATGGCCTTATGGGGATTGGTCTGAGAGCTGACATAGACTCAATGGGCAGAGAGGTCTCCTCCCACATGGTGAAAAATATGATATACACCAAGCTGTAATGTTAAATAAATGCTGAAAAGCCATTACCATGTAAAGACATCTCATGCCAGCATATTAAACTGAGTAAATAAACCTTCAATCAGTTTGCACCTCTCATCGGGATTCCTTCCTAATAAGAATCAACTGGAAATGTAGAACAAATAGAAATTCTCCCGGTTCGGTCCATGCTGAGCCTATAGATCTGACTGACGTGTTGGTGCTGATATGCTCATTGGCCTCAAAAATCCTGGCTCTGATGACTGTCCAGGTTTTCCACAGATGTTTCACTGCCTAGTGACTGACCCGAGCTATGCAAGCCATTCCTGTGAGTGTGGGGGAGAGGTTCGGAGGTTGGGTGGTGTAGGAGTAGTAAAGAAATTCCAACTGTGAAGTGATCTTCTCAGCGGTCAATGATTCCATCCGCTCATGTTGTCCAAGCTAAGAAGTGATTAATGGTGACTTGGCACAGTTCCAGAAGGTGACTGGTGTCCCTGGAATCTTGGTGACGTGAATGGAATTGAGTATTTTGGGAAAGGTAATTATTGTTCGAGGGACCACTGCTAACCACATAAGATGTATCTCATTTTCTAAGATTTGTTTTTTATATGCAGTCAATTTAATAGATGTGGCTGATTTCGTTTTGCTTTCTAGGCAATCAAAGAAGAAATAGATGGACTTCAGGAAGAGCTGGAGATTGTACAGAACCTTGGAGCTGAGCTGACCTCAGCCTGTGGAGAACCTGATAAGCCAGTGGTGAAGAAAAATGTGGATGAGGTGTGTCCCCTGTGTTTTAGATAATGTAGACTGAAGCTAGAAAAAACTTGTCGATTATTCAAAAATGTATTTATAAAACACTTAGTCTAATGAAGAGTATTAAACCATGCACAGCTCACAGTGCCGGGTAATGATGAAGGCTGATTCTCACTCTCCTTATTGATTGTGGAGTAGATTTTGAGTGTGTGCTCATGCACAGAAACTCTAGATTGTCCAACTTTTCTTCATGAGGCAACCTGACCATTCCAGGTGTTAGTCTTGCCAGCCTTCTCTGAAACGTTTCCAGCACATTAATTTCATTCTTATATAAGTTTACACTGAGGTGTCGGGTTAAAGGACAAATCCTCTGAAGTGCAACTTAATACCATGACCTTTCTAAAAAATGCTCCCCAATTTGAGGGAGAGCGGTGGAAAGATACAGTGTCAATGTATAAGGGGCATTTAGCCAGGCTCCTAAACAGGCAGGAAATAGAGGGAGATGGGTCACGTGCTGGCACAGGAGATGTTTAACTTGGCACTGTGGTTTGCATAGACATTAGTGGGCCGAAGAGCCTGTTCATGTGGTGTACTGTTACATGAGGCAACAAAGTTACAATGTTATGTTAAAGAACTTGGCATATTGTTGGTGTCAATGGGGGCTCGAGGCCCACGACTGAGGAAGAACTAAGGGAAGGGACTTGAACTTTATTTCACCTTCCATCACAGTGAGGAATGTGTAGGAGTCACTGTGGTGGATGTTCATGTTAAATATGTTTTTGAGTGATCTGTTGCTTTTAATTGTATGACTGACCTGGCCAATGAAATTCCTCGTATGTTGCATAGAAACATAGAAACATAGAAATTAGATGCAGGAGTAGGCCATTCGGCCCTTCGAGCCTGCACCGCCATTCAATATGATCATGGCTGATCATCCAACTCAGTATCCCGTACCTGCCTTCTCTCTCCATACCCCATGATCCCCTTAGCCACAAGGGCCACATCTAACTCCCTCTTAAATATAGCCAATGAACTGGCCTCAACTACCCTCTGTGGCAGAGAGTTCCAGAGATTCACCACTCTCTGTGTGAAAAAAGTTCTTCTCATCTCGGTTTTAAAGGATTTCCCCTTTATCCTTAAGCTGTGACCCCTTGTCCTGGACTTCCCTAACATTGGGAACAATCTTCCTGCATCTAGCCTGTCCAACCCCTTAAGAATTTTGTAAGTTTCTATAAGATCCCCTCTCAATCTTCTAAATTCTAGAGAGTAAATTGCGAAACATACTTGGCAAATAAAGTGTGATTCTGATTCTTGTTCAGTGAATAACTGCGCCATTGTGTAAAATGGATCAATAAATTGTGAGGGGTGGTCTTTGACCAGTGTCAGGACTGTAAAATTGATCTTGGTTGCTCAAGCCAGGGTTCCTTCTTTTGATTGTCATCCGTTGACCACTGCTGCTCCAACATCACCTTGTGTGAACAATATTCAGCCAGTGGATTAATTAAGATACAGTTGCGTACAGTTTTGGTCTCATAATCTGAGGAAGGACATTTTTGCCATAGAGGGGGTACAGAGAAGGTTCACCAGACTGATTCCTGGGATGTCAGGACTTTCATATGAAGAAAGACTGGATAGACTTGGCTTGTACTTGCTAGAATTTAGAAGATTGAGGGGGGATCTTATAGAAACGTACAAAATTCTTAAGGGGTTGGACAGGCTAGATGCAGGAAGATTGTTCCCGATGTTGGGGAAATCCAGAACAAAGGGTCACAGTTTAAGGATAAGGGGAAAATCTTTTATGACCGAGATGAGAAAATCATTTTTTACACAGAGAGTGATGAATCTATGGAATTCTCTGCCACAGAAGGTAGTTGAGGCCAGTTCATTGGCTATATTTAAGAGGGAGTTAGATGTGGCCCTTGTGGCTAAAGGGATCGGGGGTTATGGAGAGAAGGCAGGTACAGGATACTGAGTTGGATGATCAGCCATGATCATATTGAATGGCGGTGCAGGCTCGAAGGGCCGAATGGCCTACTCCTGCACCTATTTTCTATTTTTCTATAAGGGGTGATGCGGGAATGGTGTAGAAAATGGGGACAGATGACTCCATCCATTTTATGAGCAGCGTAGCTAATGTTTAATGTATAATTTGCATACTAATTGTGGAAGAATAATTTTATGCAAATTTATGAACTGATTTACTTTGGTTTTTAAATGAAGACTCGTTTGCACCATCTACATGTTTCTTGTTTTCTGCCTGTAGCTGAATGGTACCTGGGGTAATCTGAATAAGGCATGGAAAGATCAAATTGATCAGCTGGATGAAGCCATGCTGGAGGCAGTTCAGTTCCAGGATGCACTGCAGGTATTGTTTCCTAGTTTTTAATTATTTTATGCACTTTGAATAATGGTGCCAAAAATGGCAGCATTGGCATGTATACCATATGCAAAAGAATTTCACTGTGCAGTTGTATATGTGATATATAACGCAACATTGAATCAATGGTATCTAATGCCTTTTCACTTCATAAATGATTTCCATTCTGCTTATAAAACAAACCGCACATTAAAGGTAATCCAGTGGGATTGAGATCATCTCCTTCCTGACGTCGGTCGAAAAATCCCATACTTCCTGTAATTTTGCTTGTCTTAAGCAAATGGGGATGGTGAATTTTGAGTCCCCAATGTTCCAAAGGATCTTTGCACAAAGTGCCTCTGGAACATCTGATGAGGAAGTCAATGCTGCAACGTCAGAGGTATTCAGTGTATAATATCATTGTTTACATGTTGCACCTTCCGAGTTGGATTACTTTGCCTGAAACAGGAAATTACATTTTTAATGTGAAAATGATAATAGATTAAGGGGGGGGGGGGGGAGTAGGTAGAATAGAAATCACTTGGATGGCTACGTCTATGGCTGAAAGAAGTTTAGATGATCATAACCCTGAAAATCATTGAAGTGTTGATCTGACACTCGGTTGAGGTATATAAATACAATTGTTGTGCAGTTCTTTGTTAATCCCTGGGTGAATAGATTTTGACATGTTTACAACGAGGAGACCATGAAAAGGTCGAGAACTATGACCTCTGAACATAATGGATGACATTAGACTTGAGCAGAGACACAAAACAGACGCCATAGTATAATTTGAGCATACATTAAACTGCTGACTAATATCCTGTACCTTCTTTGGTACAGAAGATCAGGTGTTTGGTATCTGGGGAAACAACTATAATTCAGTTTTATTAGTGTCCCCTCCCTTTCCTGTTTCTGCCACAAACTCTGAACCACTACAAACCATTTAATTTCCACACTGGTACCTGTAACTTGTGTAGAGAATATTGGGCCTTTTTAAATGGCTGGACCACGCAATCCTTCATGTCAACCAAATACTAATGATGAAATTCTTGGCACAAGTTTTGCGTTCTTTTTCAAAGACTTTGGTTGTATTGGATATGCTGCATGACAAATTATATTAACGGATTAACAAATTGTGCGCTATTTTCCTCTTTTAAATTCAGGCCATGTTTGACTGGATGGACTTTGCAGAAAGTAAATTGAATACAATGCCCCCAGTTGGTACAGATCTGGAGACAGTGAAACAACAAATTGCCGAGCTTAAGGTATATAATCTGCAGCTAATCCGATCATCAGAATTGAAGATTAATATCACTTTTAGTTTGTGAAAGCACAGACTAAACACTTTGAATCTGAAAGGAGTGTTGTGTGCTTGATCCTGATTCTGTCTTTGACGCACTGACTTTCAACAGCACTTCAAGACTGAAGCATATCAGCAGCAGATAGAAATGGAGCGGCTGAACCATCAGGGAGAATTGTTGCTGAAGAAAGTAAATGAAGAAAGTGACAAGCGGGTGGTACAGGAGCCTCTGCACGAGCTGAAGCATTTCTGGGAAAATCTGGATGGGAAAATTGTCAACAGACAGGTAATGAACTCCAATGGTTTTGGAATTTGCATATGCCAATCTAGCCTAAGGCCTTTGGCTAAAATCTGACCTATTGCCTTTAATATTGTACATTAATGGTAAGCCACAGAGATTTCCAACACTGCAGCTGGGTGTGTGAGTATCTGAGCAAAATGGGTGATGAAATTCATTGATGGGTGACTTCAATTTGAAGGAGGAAAGAATTGAATATTTGTTTAGATTTTACGGGAGGGTTCTGCCATTTATGTACTTGTTCCTTTGTATTTGCAGCACAAATTGGAAGATGCGCTGTTAGCTTTGGGACAGTTCCAACATGCTCTAGATGAACTGATGACGTGGCTGACCCACACCGAGGAGCTACTAAATGAACAGAAAACTGTTGGCGGAGATCCTAAAGCAATTGAAATTGCAATTGCCAAACATCATGTACGTTATGTCACCTTCAGTTATCAATTTCCTCTGGCTATAAGGCTGACGTGAACTTTACTTTCCCGCAGTTTATGTAATCTGCTGATTCAGCCCTTTGAGTCTATACTAGTTTAGTTTAGAGATACAGCGCGGAAACAGACCCTTTTGGCCCACCGGGTCCGCGCCGACCAGCGATCCCCGTACATTAACACTAACCTACACCCACGAGGGACAATTTTTACATTTACCAAGTCAGTTAAACCGGTTTCCTCCCGCACTCCAAACACGTACAGGTTTGCAGAGTTTCAGTAGACATGTTCGGTGTTGTGCGTTCACAGTAATCATGCAGCCCTTTGGAAGCACTTCATCCAACAATGAACCGTTGTACATTTCCTTGATCATCGCGGCTGTGATCTGTTCTTTTCACACCGTTCTTTGTACCCTTCCACATCGCGCTTCCCTCTCCTCTGACTCTCAGTCTGAAGAAGGGTCCCGACCTGAAACGTCACCCATTCCTTCTCTCCAGAGATGCTGCCTGTCCTGCTGAGTCACTCCAGCTTTTTGTGTCTATCTTCACAGTACCTATTTCAGGCTCCATTACACAAATAAAAGCTGAATGTGGACCGCAGCTCCGAGCAATCCCGGCGCTGTAGTGAAACAAGACCCTCTGGAATAGTTAATATTCTTGTCAACCACTCTGGAGACTTGAGCCTTATGATCCAATTGTCCTCACTGCCACCTGGGTCACGAACATTCCCTAATGCGATTATTGATTGCGCTCAGACTGATGGCTTGTTGTTCTCTTTATTCAAGAGATGTATTCAAGAGAGAGTTAGATTATAGCTCTTTGGGCTAACGGAGTTAGATATAGCTCTTAGGGCTGGGGAGAAAGCAGGAACCGATTTTGGATGTTCAGCCATGATCATATTGAATGGTTCGAAGGACTAAATGGCCTACTCCTGCACCTATTTTCTCTGTTCCTATATTTTTCTCACCTATTTTCGTCAGAGTTGAACTTTCCTTTGCTTGGATGTGGCAAGATTCTGTCAAATGAACACTTGCCGTGTGCCTTAGCATCCACTGGTAACAGGTTGGATGTTAACCTGAGCCAAGTCTCTAGGGGCCTGATTGTTCACAGATAAACTTAACAGATGTTACCTGACAGCAACCGGGATAGTGTTGTCTGATTTTGCTCTTTCACTGTGACAATTACTTTGTCTGTACAGCTGTCCAGCGCTGGAGCTGTTGCCGTGGCTCTAAAATTCTCCCCCTCCCCCCCAGTCACACTAGCTTCTCGTTTTCACCCAACAAACAGCTAACAGTGGCTTCTTTCCTTTATCATCGTTACATTTTTGCGTATCTTTCATTCATTGTTCTTTATCTCTCTACATCATTGTCTATATCTCTCGTTTCCCTTATCCCTAACCAGTCTGAAGAAGGGTTTGAACAAGTTAGTGCTTTATTCTTTGGAGCGCAGAAGGTTAAGGGGGGACTTGATAGAGGTTTTTAAAATGATGAGAGGGATAGACAAAGTTGACATGGAAAAGCTTTTCCCACTGAGAGTAGGGAAGATTCAAACAAGGGGACATGACATGAGAATGAAGGGACTTTAGGGTAAACATGAGGGGGAACTCTTTACATCAGAGAGTGGTAGCTGTGTGGAATGAGCTTCCAGTGAAGGTGGTGGAGGCAGGTCGTTTTTATCATTTAAAAATAAATTGGATAACCATATGGATGGGAAGGGAAGGAAGGTTATGGTCTGAGCGCAGGTATATGGGACTAGGGGAGATTATGTGTTCGGCACGGACTAGAAGGGTCGAGATGGCCTGTTTCCGTGCTGTAATTGCTATATGGTTATAAGGGTCTCAACCAGAAACGTCACCCATTCCTTCTCTCCAGACGTGCTGCCTGTCCCACTGAGTTACTCCTGCATTTTGTGTCCACCATCTTTCTAAAGCGTGTTTTGTATTTCTAGATCCTGCAGAATGATGTTCTGGCTCACAAATCCACAATGGAGACGGTGAACAAAGCTGGAAATGCCCTGCTGGGATCAAGCGATGTGGAGGAAGCCAGCAGTCTGCAGAGCAAACTGGAAAGTCTCACCCAGCGCTGGAAGAATGTGCTGGAACAAACTGCCCAGCGGCAGCTGCAACTGCATCATTCACTCATCCAGGTATGACAACGCGGAGAGTTAGTCATAGCGTGGAAACGGGCCCTTTGGCCCAATTTGCCCACACCGGCCAACATGTCCCATCTACACTTGTCCCACTTGCCTGTGTTTGGCCCAAATCCTTCTAAACCAGTCCAATCCGTTCTGTCTGAAGAAGGGTTTCGGGCCGAAACGTCGCCTGTTTCCTTCGCTCCATAGATGCTGCTGCACCCGCTGAGTTTCTCCAGCTTTTTTGTGTAACCTTCGATTCTCCAGCATCTAAACCAGTCTAATCCATAAACCTGTCTAATAGCTTCTTAAACATTGCGTGCCTGCCTCAACTACCTCCTCCAGCAGCTCGTTCCATACACCCACCACCCCTTGGATTCCTATAAAAAAAACTTTCCCCCTTCACCTTAAACCTATGTCATCTAGTTCTTGATTTCCCCTACTCTGGGCAAGACTATTGTGGTCTAGGGCTCATGCTCAGGCTGAGCAGTGCATCCTGACGCCCTGTCAATGCTGCTTTATCCAGAGCCATTTGTTTATGCAACATCTATAAACCACAAGCATAGACACAAAACTAGAGTAACTCAGCGGGACAGGCAGCATCTGTGGAGAGAAGGAAGAAGGGTCTCGACCCAAATGTCACACTTTCCTTCTCACCAGAGATGCTGCCTGTCCTGCCGAGTTGCTCCAGCTTTTTTGTGTCGATCTTCGGTTTAAACCAGCAGTTCCATCACACACACACCATATAACCATATAACCATATAACAATTACAGCACGGAAACAGCCCATCTCGGCCCTACAAGTCCATGCCGAACAAATTTTTTTCCCCTTAGTCCCACCTGCCTGCACTCGTACCATAACCCTCCATTCCCTTCTCATCCATATGCCTATCCAATTTATTTTTAAATGATACCAATTAAATGATACCACACACTTGTTTTATTTATTTGGTTATTTTATTTATTATATATATATATCTATCTATATATCTATATAGATCTATATATATATATATATATAGATATAGATCTATATATATCTATATCTATATATAATCACAATCAAATGCATTTAATTAGCTCTGGGGTATTGTCCAGAGGGAGTTACATTCCATCCGTAACGAAAATAAACAAAATTGCTGATGCTTGATATGAGAAATGGAGGATCTTCGACTTGAAATGTTAATACTGTTTCACCCTCTGCAGATGCTGTCTGTCCTGTGGAGTATTTCCAGTATGCTCTAATTTTATTTAAGATTTCAGACTGGTCAAAATTGATTTGTATGTTGGTAAACTAAATAGGAGTTAGATTTTCTAGAGTTTAATCAAATCTTGAAAAATGGTAGCTGAAATCAACTGAGCAAAAGTAAAGTGATCTGCAAAAGGAGGTTTGTTACCTTTTTAAAAAAGCCACATAGTGGTGGGGAAACAGTGGGCCAGGCACCATCCCTGGAGTATGCGGATAGCAGACATTTTATGTCAAGGTCCTTCTTCAGACCTTCTTCCATGTTCTCCAGAGATGCTGCCTGACCTGCTGGGTTACTCCAGCACTCTGTGTCGTTCTGATTGTGAACCAGCATCTGGAGTTTCTCGTGCCTACAGATTGTCAATTTAATCCATTGAACAATTACAATACCAGTCACGTTCAGCCTATGCAGTGCATTCGGATCAAAAAATTATCTATCCACCCTGATCCCACCTTCCAGACCTCTGGGTCACAATATTCAAGTCCACGTCCACATGGTATGGAGGTTTCCATCTCCACGTTGATGAGGCATATCCTTTGTAGCATGAGGATGGCCAGCAATGAGACTTCTTCCCACGAGCCTGCCTGGTGTGTTTCAGTTTCATGCTAGTCTTGAGTTCTTGAATAAGAGAGGAGACTGGTTAGGGGGTTGATGCTGTGACGTGTTCTTCCTCTGCAAGCAGTATTCACTTCCAGGCGATCTGTATGGATCTATTGCGAGTCAACTTTTCTAACCTCCTGTGGGAGATACCTCCCCAGATGGCCTGTGTTCAGTCAGCAAATTTGAATGTGACAACTTGTTGCAAGTTCTCTTGACACTTCTTTGACATTGCTTCTGCGCAATTGCTTCAATTAGAGTAACTGATGAAAGTGTCTTTTACTGAGCTATGACCATCTCCAGCTTGATCTGATCAAATGTTCCCATTCAAACTAGTCGGGGGAGAGCGTGATGCCAGGACGTGTGAAGAGGTGGGAAGGAGTTGCTCTTGTTCTGGTGTTCGGGATATGATGATGATGTTTCTTTCTTTGATGTAGGCTCAGGGTTTCCAGAATGAGATTGACGATCTGCAGCGGTGGCTGGTGGAGATGGAACGGCAACTGTTGGCATCAAAACCTATCGGGGGCCTGCCGGAAACAGCCAGAGAACAGCTCAACAACCATCTGGTATGTACCGTCAAAGTGGCATAGCTGGGAGAACTTTACTTGTGTCAAACACAATGAGAATGGAACTAAGTAGGGGTAACATGAGGGGGAACTTCTTTACTCATAGAGCTGTGTGGAATGAGCTTCCAGTGAAGGTGGTGGAGGCAGGTTCGTTTTATCATTTAAAAATTTAAAGGAATGGGAAGGGAATGGAGGGTTATTCGGCCAGGTATATGGGACTAAGTCGGCACGGACTACTCCAGAATTAGGCCATTCGGCCCATCAAGTCTACTCCGCCATTCGAACATGGCTGATCTATCTCTCCCTCCAAACCCCATTGTCCTGCCTTCTCCCCATAACCTCTGACACCTGTTATAATCAAAAATCCATCTATCTCAGCCTTAAATATATCCATAGACTTTATAACCATATAATAATTACAGCACGGAAACAGGCCATCTCGGCCCTTCTAGTCCGTGCCGAACACGTATTCTCCCCATGTCCCATCTACCTGCACTCAGACCATAACCCTCCATTCCTTTCCTGTCCATATAACTATCCAATTTATTTTTAAATGATAAAATCGAACCTGCCTCCACCACCTTCACTGGAAGCTCATTCCACACAGGTACCACTCTCCGAGTAAAGATGTCCCCCCTCATGTTACCCCTAAACTTCTGTCCCTTAATTCTCAGCACCTCACACTTATCAGCATTAAACTCTATCTGCCATCTTTCAGCCCACTCTTCCAAATGGTCTAAATCTCTCTGTAGACTTTGAAAATCTAATTCATTATCCACAACACCACCTATCTTAGTATCATCTGCATACTTACTAATCTAATTTACCACACCATCATCCAGATCATTGATGTACATGACAAACAACAGTGGACCCAACACAGATCCCTGAGGTACCCCACTAGTCACCGGCCTCCAACCTGACAAACAACCATCCACCATTACTCTCTGGCATCTTCCATTCAGCCACTGTTGAATCCATCTTGCTACTCCACCATTAATACCCAACAGCTGAACCTTCTTAACCAACCTTCCATGAGGAACCTTGTCAAAGGCCTTACTGAAGTCCATATAGACAACATCCACTGCTTTACCCTCATCAATTTCCCGAGTAACCTCTTCAAAAAATTCAAGAAGATTAGTCAAACATGACCTTCCAGGCACAAATCCATGTTGACTGTTCCTAATCAGACCCTGTTTATCCAGATGCTTATATATATATTATCTCTAAGTATCCTTTCCATTAATTTGCCCACCACTGATGTCAAACTAACAGGTCTATAATTGCTAGGTTTACTCTTAGAACCCTTTTTAAACAATGGAACAACATGCGCAGTACGCCAATCCTCTGGCACTATTCCCGTTTCTAATGACAATTGAAATATTTCTGTCATAGCCCCTGCTATTTCTACACTAACTTCCCTCAATGTCCTAGGGAATATCCTGTCAGGTCCTGGAGACTTATCCACTTTTATATTTTTTCAAAAGTGTCAGTACTTCCTCTTTTTTGAATCTCATAGTTTCCATAGCTACTCTACTTAGTTCCCTTACCTCACATAATTCAATATCCTTCTCCTTGGTGAATACCGAAGAAAATAAATTGTTCAACATCTCCCCCATCTCTTTTGGCTCTGCAGATAGCTGTCCACTCTGACTCTCTAATGGACCAATGTTATCCCTCATTATCCTTTTGCTATTAATATAGCTGTAGAAACCCTTTGGATTTACTTTCACCTTACTTGCCAAAGCAACCTCATATCTTCTTTTAGCTTTTCTAATTTCTTTCTTAAGATTCTTTTTACATTCTTTATACTCCTCAAGCACCTCATTTTCTCCATGCTGCCTATAATTATTGTAGATCTCTCTCTTTTTCCGAACCACGTGTCCAATTTCCCTTGAAAAGCATGGCTCTTTCCAATTTTTACTATTTCCTTTCAACCGAACAGGGACATAAAGATTCTGTACTCTTAAAATTTCACCTTTAAATGTCCTCCATTTCTCTTCCACATCTTTCCCATAAAACAAAATGTCCCAATTCACTCCTTTTAAATCCTTTCGCATCTCCTCAAGGTTAGCCTTTCTCCAATCAAAAATCTCAACCCTAGGTCCAGTTCTTTATGACAACAAGATTCAGGTGATGAAGATGGTATTTCATTTAACAGAAGACATGATAGTAGGAGAAGACTAGTCAGCCCCTCTGGCCCACACCACCCATTCAATGACGTTGTGGCTGATCCAATCTTCACCTAAGCACACGTTCTTTACCCTCTCTCAGTGTCCCCTGATTCTCTTTTAATTGCAATGTCTGTCACACTTTGTTTAGAATACATTTGATGATTCCTTTTCCACAGATATGTGTCGTAGAGAATTCCAAAGGGTCACTATCCTATGAGAGGAAAAGTTTATTTTCATTTCTCCCTCAAATAGTCGACCTCCTATTCTGAAGCTTAATGCCAGATACCCTCACCAGGGGAAACATTCTCTCAGCATCCAATCCATTAGTCCATTCAGAATCTTACATTTCAATTAAACCACCACTCGTCCTATAAAGCCCAATGACTTTAGGCCCTAGCTACGTCAACCCTTTTGTCCCAGGAAGTTGTGGCCAATTTGCTCATGATGATTGTTTATGTGAACCACGGCTGATGTTCAGCCATCTTACTGAGGCGTGATTAGTGACTCTCATAGAGAGAATCCCAAGTCTGCTGCAATGGATACAGCTCTCTCTCCCGCAATCCAAGCTCCAGCAAAGCTTAGTGAAAAAGATTAAACTTTTTGTTAACATTTCTTTTTCTTTTCTTTTTTTTTCGCTTCATGAGGTCATAAGTAATAGGAGCAGAATCAAGCCATTCGGCTCATCAAGCCTACTCTGCCATTCAATCATGGACCATCTATCTCTCCCTCCCAACCCCATTCTCCTGCCATCTCCCCATAATCTCTTGACACGCGCGTGCTTCATCTCGGGCAAACTGGAGGCTTGCGGCCCATGGAATCATTTATTGGTTGTGTATTTGAGCCTTGCTCCAGACTGATGTAACAGTATAGAGTGAGTCCTGATCCATCAGTGGTAATGCTGTTGGAATGAGATGTTCCAGCAAAAGCAGTGGAAGAGATTCCGTGGCCAGAGACACAACCTGGAGCACTACCAGCGAGGCTCTCGCACAACCTCATTTACTTCTACAGATTCATTGTTGTTTTCTGAGTTACCTTTGGCAGCGGGGCAAATTTTCTGTTAGTTTCAGACCTTCACAGCCACACCTATATTGAATCAAGACATTTCCATGCACTTTTTTGCCGTTCAGTTAGACTATGGGTCGAGCTAAGTATGGAAACACTTGCAGATTAACAAAGATGCCATTTATTTCCATCAGGAGCTTTGTGCAGCATTTAGAGCCAAAGAGGAGATCTACAAGAACTTGATAAATAAGGGACAGCAGAACCGTGACCAAGCTGGTGACAGCAACGTGGAGACGGGCATCAACAACCTGAAAGAAAGATGGGAATCCGTCGACATAAAACTAACAGAACGAAAGGTGCCAAATTATGCATTTTATAATGTAAAACACTGACGGCAGAAGGCCCTTTAAATGTCTTTTAACACATTAGAATTATTTTAGCTTGCAATCTGAGCCTGTAATTCATGTTTAGCAACTAAATGAGACATTGATTATCATAAAGAAGGGCCATAATTCAGAGCGAACAATGAAACACTTACTTATACCAGCGCAAAATATATGTAAACATAGTGCTCTGTAAACACCAAAATAAACAAGATCAAAAATTCAGTCTATTAAAAAAAAAAGAACAAATCTTAATAGTGGTGATTGTGAGAATGTGGTTAAATAGTAATCTCACATGGGGACGACCAGCATGATGAGTGTGGGAAGTGGTCAAGTTCAAGTTCAAGTGAGTTTATTGTCATGTGTCCCAATCTGGACAATGAAATTCTTGCTTTGCTTCAGCGCACAGAACATAGTAGGCATATTACTACAAAACAGATCAGTGTGTCCATATACCGTAATATAAATATATACACACATGAATAAAGAAACTGATAAAGTGCAAATAACAGATAATTGGTTAGTAATAATCAGACTTTTGTCCGAGCCAGGTTTAATAGCCTGATGGCTGTGGGGAAGTAGCTATTCCTGAACCTGGTTGTTGCAGTCTTCAGGCTCCTGTACCTTCTACCTGAAGGGAGCAGTTTAACATTGATCTGGTAGAAAGAGCAGTCTAAGGACTGGTTGCTGATGTTTTGTGAATACAGAACATTGCATAGTGCACCGCCTCACCTGACAGTCCAAGATGTTGACACTGCAAAGTGTTCTGCCCACCCACCACAGCTTTGAAGATATCACAAAGAAAGCACAAAATAACTTGTGTTTATAGCATGGCTTTCATAATTTCAGGATATCCAAAAGTGCTTCAGTGAAAATGGTGAAAGTGTAACTCCTGTTGTAATTTAGGGAAGGAATAGTGAGCAATTCCACTGTTTTTTGGGGTGAAATAGTGAATCCCATAATAAAAGCAGGAAATTACAATCAGCAGGTCAGGCAGCATCTGTGGAAAGATAAAAAGTCACCATTTCAGATCCAAGACCCGCTTGTCAAAACTGGTAAAGAGTAAAGCAAATTGTTTTTTCTAAAGGAGGAATGGGTAGAACAAAAGGAATATCTCTGATAGGGCGAGTCCAATGTGTTAATGGAGGCAATATTCAGTATTGAGGCACATCTGTTGTGTGTTGTAAATAGGAAGTTTGAGCAAGATGCCCAGCGGGCCAGACCACTCAATTAGAATAAGCCAAAACGGAACAGAAATGCAGATATGCAGGAACAGCCCACTCTGAGCCGGGCAGAAAGAGAGGGTGAGTATCCTAAAGTTGGGCTTTCTAACTGATCCACATCTCATGTGCAGGTTAAATTGGAGGAGGCCCTCAACTTGGCCACTAAGTTCCACAACTCCCTGCAAGACTTCATCAACTGGTTGACTCAAGCAGAACAAACCTTGACGTTAGTTGCATCGCCAAGCCTCATTCTGGACACCATTTTATTTCAGATTGATGAACACAAGGTAAATGTAAACTCCGAGCGGGCACATGGAAAGTTCAAAATATATTTGAGCCTTGGCGTATTTCTCACTTTGGTTGATTGTGTTTTTGCTGCGTTGTCTGTAGGTTTTTGCCAATGAAGTCAACTCGCACCGTGAGAAAATAATTGAACTGGACAAGACCGGCACCCATCTGAAGTACTTCAGTCAGAAGCAGGATGTTGTGCTCATTAAAAACTTGTTGATCAGTGTTCAGGCTCGATGGGAAAAAATTGTGCAGCGGTCAGTTGATCGAGGAAGAGGGCTAGATGATGCCAGGAAGCGTGCGAAACAGGTATGGTCGTGAGTCTGTAGAACATTATAGCGCAGAAGATTAATTTGTGATGTTAAATTTTGTATGTTTGTCTTTCGCAAATCAGTGGGAATGAAATCAGATCATTTGTTGATTTGTGTTTCTATAAATTGTTCAGCAAGTTTAGGATTCAAATTAATATGACAGTGATCTTGTAATATAAAGTAATTGGCCCCTGTTTGTTTCTTTTATGGTGCTTTGGAGAAAAAACGTTATGCAAAGGTTCATTTAACCATTTAACCATATAACAATTACAGCACGGAAACAGGCCATCTCGGCCCTACAAGTCCGTGCCGAACAATTATTTTCCCTTAGTCCCACCTGCCTGCACTCATACCATAACCCTCCATTCCCTTCTCATCCATATGCCTATCCAATTTATTTTTAAATGATACCAACGAACCTGCCTCCACCACTTCCACTGGAAGATCATTCCACACCGCTACCACTCTCTAAGTAAAGAAGTTCCCCCTCATGTTACCTCTAAACTTCTGTCCCTTAATTCTGAAGTCATGTCCTCTTGTTTGAATCTTCCCTATTCTCAAAGGGAAAAGCTTGTCCACATCAACTCTGTCTATCCCTCTCATCATTTTAACGACCTCTATCAAGTCCCCCCTTAACTTTCTGAACTCCAGAGAATAAAGACCTAACTTATTCAACCTTTCTCTGTAACTTAGTTGTTGAAACCAAGGCAACATTCTAGTAAATCTCCTCTGTACTCTCTCTATTTTGTTGACATCCTTCCTATAATTGGGCGACCAAAATTGTACACCATACTCCAGATTTGGTCTCACCAATGCCTTGTACAATTTTAACATTACATCCCAGCTTCTATACTCAATGCTCTGATTTATAAAGGCTAGCATAAGCAAAAGCTTTCTTTACCACCCTATCTATATGAGATCCCACCTTCAAGGAACTATGCACGGTTATTCCCAGATCCCTCTGTTCAACTGCATTCTTCAATTCCCTACCATTTACCATGTACGTCCTATTTTGATTTGTCCTGCCAAGGTGTAGCACCTCACATTTATCAGCATTAAACTGCATCTGCCATCTTTCAGCCCATTCTTCCAAATGGCCTAAATCACTCTGTAGACTTTGGAAATCCTCTTCATTATCCACAACACCCCCTCTCTTGGTGTCATCTGCATACTTACTAATCCAATTTACCACACCTTCATCCAGATCATTGATGTACATGACAAGCAACAAAGGACCCAACACAGATCCCTGAGGCACCCCACTAGTCACCTGCCTCCAACCCGACAAACAGCCATCTGCCATTACCCTCTGGCGTCTCCCATTCAGCCACTGTTGAATCCATCTTGCTACTCCTGCATTTATACCCAACAGTTGAACCTTCTTAACCAATCTTCCATTTCTGCCCATTGGAAGGAATCAATGATGTTATTAAGCAACTATCAACAGCAACCTGGCCTCATGAGAACGTTATGAGGCCTCCTTATCTGGCCTTTCAGTTTGACCCCTTGTATGGCCTGACCTTTATGTTTGAGCTTGTGTATGCGTGACCTTTCAACATGATACTGAGGCCTTATGGCGAGAAGAAAAAACAGCAAATTCAAAAGTGACTGAAATGATTTGTTTTCTCTTACAAAGCTGCCAATATCTCCTACACCTGGAATGCCACAAACATTTTAGTTTAGAGATACAGCGCCGAAACAGGCCCTTCGGCACACTGAGTCTGTGCCGACCAACACTCCCCACACACTGACGGCATCCGACACACATTAGGGACAATATACCTACGAACCTTTACGTCTTTGGAGTGTGGAGGAAACCGGAGATCCCAGAGAAAACCCATACAGGCCACGGGGAGAACGTTCAAACTCCGTACAGAAAAGCACCCGTAGACAGTATCAAACACAAGTCTCAGGCCCTGTAAAGCAGCAACTCTACCGCTGTGCCACCTTGTTTAAGAGAGTACTTTTTTTCATCTATTGGCTCATTTTTTGCAAAGCTGAATTGATTCTAGGTTACCCAGTTTCTTTGCTTATCTTTCCTCTGTTTATTCCACAATTTTCATTAGCTAAGAAGGACAGTGATTTCCTAGTTCACGAAGGCCCCAGATTTTATCACTGGAAATGTCAGCTTGCACTCCAGCAGCATTACGGAGAATGGTTACCAATTCTCTGCCCATATTGTGAGATGCTTCACCTCAACAAACTGTGGACGCACTTGCAGTCCTCTGGATAGGTCTAGAATTTAAATAGTCAAGTCAAGTCAAGTTTATTTGTCACATACACATACGAGATGTGCAGTGAAATGAAAGTGGCAATGCTCGCGGACTTTTGTGCAAAAAGACAAACAACCAAACAAACTATAAACACAATCATAACACACATATTCTTTTACATAATGAATAATGGAAGGAAAAATGTTCAGTAGAGTTAGTCCCTGGTCAGATAGGCGTTTACAGTCCGAATGGCCTCTGTGAAGAAACTCCTTCTCAACCTCTCCGTTCTCACCGCATGGCAACGGAGGCGTTTGCCGGACCGTAGCAGCTGGAACAGTCCGTTGCAGGGGTGGAAGGGGTCTCTCATGATACTGTTGGCTCTGGAGTTGCACCTCCTGTTGTATAGTTCCTGTAGGGGGGCAAGTGAAGTTCCCATAGTGCGTTCGGCCGAACACACTACTCTCTGCAGATAAAAGCAGTGCGTGTGATTATGAAGCCTAAAATAATGTTCATGTTGCTGGCTACAAGATATTCTTTCAATATATATAAACCTTATCATGTCTATCAAACCTAATTGTTTTGAAACAAAAATTCCAAGACCATAACAGGCTTTTTAATATCTAATTTGTCTTTGAGATTCTGCCAACTTTCCTGCTAATTGCTTGTGGTGTAATGTTTTGCGAGCGACAGGGGTAAAATAGGGCATTAATTTGAAGACCTGGTTGTTAAAGCATTGAATGTTGGTGATTATTTTTATTTTATCATTCCATAATAGTTCCAAGAAGCCTGGAAGAAGTTGATGGAGTGGTTGGAAGAGTCAGAAAAAAACCTGGATTCCGACCTTGAAATTGCAAATGATCCAGACAAAGTGAAAATGCAACTTGCAAACCACAAGGTGATGTAGATGTTGTGGATCCTGCCAATATATGCTGCTCTAGAGGAGGTATCTTTCCCGTCAATTTGACGGAGGAGGTACACAATTCAAAAAATAGTTGGCGGGTTTTTGACAAGAGATCTGGCCAAAACCCCTAATCTTCCACCAATATCTACAGTGTGCTCAATATTTTAGTCTGTCGAATTTTAGTGTGCAAGTTATCTAGTGTGTTTCATTCATTACAACTGTATCTACTCTTCAAAAGTATTATATTGGTGAGTAGGTAATTGAGGATGGCCTGAGGTTGTGAAAGATGACAAATAATTATGGTTCTTTTATTTATTTATTATTTTACTCTCTTTTTGCAAATTCACATGAAAAATGAAAAATAACCCAGGTTTGTCAAATACCTTTTACATCTTAAGGATGTTGCCAACAACCAATCAACAATTTTGAAGCGTAGTAAAAAAAAGCATGTAAATCTGGCAGCCAAATCCAACAAAAGGCTTTAGTAATATCGTTTTTTTTATTTTCTTTGGACAAATCTTTGGAATATGTTTTTATTTTGAAAAATTTTGCAGAGCAAAGTCCAAAGAAAGAAGGATGATTTGCTTTGGACCACGATGTCAGGGAATAGTTGGAGTTCAAGGCTGGTTTTGAAATGTTTTATTTATTTATTTTTATTTTTATTTATTAGAAGTACAGTAAATTACAGTAGTACAAGCCACATATATCTTATTACATTTGTTGTACCCCTTCATTTTTTAAGCTTGAAGGAAAGATAGAAATAAAGAAAGTAGAGAAAGTGAGAGAAAGTTGTGTTAGTGTAAAGAGTGAATTAAAAAAAAACCCATGAGTAAGGGAAAAGAGTTAAGAAATAGACCTTAGAAAAGAAAGAAAGAAAAAAACAAAAAAAACCAAAAGCTCTATTATGAAAAACGCGCAAAAGGGTTATACCAACTTCGTATTTTTCTTCCCCCCTTACCAGATCCTGACACCATTTATTTTTTGAAGTACTGATGCACCTTATATTTGTATTCAGTCGATAAATGCAGACCACGTCTTTTGGAAGTGGTCTGATTTGCCTGCTAGGAGGAGTCTCATATCATATGTTTTGAAATGTAATGAAAACTTTTTGCCCTTTCCCTGCTTAAAAACACAGGAGTTCCAAAAAGCACTCGGAGCAAAACATTCTGTATGTGACACAGCAGTAAGGACGGGCCGCTCCTTGAAGGAGAAGACAACTTTAGTAGATGATCACCAGAAGCTCGATGACATGTTGAGTGAACTGAGGGACAAGTGGGACACAGTGTGCGGGAAGTCAGTGGAAAGGTAAAGAAAACCAACTCGGAAAGCATTCGGTCCAAAGCAGGTTGCCTTCTCTGATCTCAATTGTGACTCTAAATAATGTCTGAATAAATTGCGCTGGCAATGAATGAAAATATCACTAAGTTGGTGAGTAGGGCGGCATTGAGGGAACTGATGAAATTAAGTACACCATTTACCACAGTGTGTAGGTTAGAACTAATGTATGAGCGATTTTAAACTCTTTTTTCAATGCAATTGTGTCCATTTGCTTGTTAAAGATCCCTTCTCATGAATGGTGGTTTTTTTCTCAAAAATCAATTAGAAAATCTGGGAAGTGTGACATTTCTGAGCAGTGAGAATGTCAAACAATTTCCAACTTCTAAAGTTGACAAATAGATAAATCTCCCCAAAGTAATAAATATGGTTAAAGTTGTCCAAATTCAGAGGTGAGCACAGGTCTGAACGTGAAATATTAGATTCAAAACAGAAAAGCCTCAGAGACTGCAGGTACATTCTTTGATCCTGACTCCATGCAGTCGCAGGAATGATAAAAGAGTCTGAAAACTTTCTTGATGATTTTTGGCAAGATTGTGATGTTTGTATTGCTGCTCCTTTTGTACATCCTCAGTTCACCCCACTGGCGTTTGACCACCTATCCCCATTGTCTTGTTTCACACACAAACTCATCACCTTATCTGTCTACAGCTGCTTTGGAAAAGACATTTTGCTGTGCAAATGCTTAATTGTGTAATGAAAAGTACACTATCAATTGTTTATGTTGGACATGGGTTATTTTGGGTGAGTTATCACTAAATGGGGAGCACAGACTCAAAGTGATTAGTTGAAGGATGGAGGTACATTCTTTGTAGTCACCCAAAGGGTAGTAGATGTCTGGAGCTTACTGCTGGATAGCGTGGAAGAGACAGACATCTTCTTCATGTTTAAACAGAGTTTTTCATATACTTGAAGAGATGTGACCTGCAGGGCCATGGACCAAAGTGGTCATTGTGTTGGGTAGCTCTTTTGTGAATAGCACAAGCACAATGGGCTGAATGATCATCTGTATTGTATATTTTCTGTCCTTCTAAAAGAAGATTATAATTTTGTTTTATTTGAAGCCAAGATCTAGAATTAGCCGAAAGTGTCCTGTTATGACAAGGGTGGCACAGTAGTAGAGTTGCTGCCTTACAGTGCCAGAGATCCGGGTTCGATCCTGACTATGGGTGCCGTTTTATACAGAGTTTAACGTTCTCCCTGTGACCCCGGGTGCTCCAGTATCCTCCCACATTCCAAAGACATAGGTTAATTGGCTGCTGTAAATTGTCCATAGTAGGTAGTGTAGAACTAGTGTTTAAGAAGGAACTGCAGATGCTGGAAAATCGAAGGTAGAACTAGTGTATGGGTGATTGCTGGCCGGCATGGACGGTGGGCCGAAGGGCCAGTTTCCACGCAGTATCTCTAAACTAAACCGACTAAAGTATAGACCAATTACCTCACAATGTTATATCCCAAATCTATATATATATTTTTTTTTAATGTTATATTTTTATTAGAAGCAGTGTGCAAAAGTACAAGCCACGGCATGTGACATAATTCATTTATTGTACGTCTTCCATTTTAATTTGAACAAAAATGAAATAGAAAAAGAGAGATAGAGCAAGAAAGAAAGAAAGTGAAAGAGAGAGTGAATGTGTAAAAATAGAACCCCTAAACTACCAAATGAGTGTAGTCACAGAGTGAGTAAAAACTTAAAAAAAAAAAAAAAGACAAAAACGAAAAATAATTTAAAAAAAATAAAAAAATGTGTTGATATACCTGCTTCATTTCTGCTACAGAAGGTAGTTGAGGCCAGTTCATTGGCTATATTTAAGAGGGAGTTAGATGTGGCTCTTGTGGCTAAAGGGATCAGGGGGTATGGAGAGAAGGCAGGTACAGGATACTGAGTTGGATGATCAGCCATGATCATATTGAATGGCGGTGCAGGCTCGAAGGGCCGAATGGCCTACTCCTGCACCCATTTTCTGTGTTTCTATTTCTCACCACACCCATCACCCAGTCCGTAAATCGGTTTAATATATATAATTCGAATGCCAGTTTGTCAATTATTCTTGAAAAGGCTTATTTAGAAAGTAATCCTTTTGTGATCTGTATCTGGGATCAGTCTAATCACAAACCAATTCACTTTCTTTGCGGAGGTGTATTTCCAACCTGACTCCATTAGGTTACCAAACTCGTGCAAAGACTTTTAGATTAAAACGTATCATTTTTCTCAGAAGCTTTACTTTTTTGTTATTTCCAGCTTTGGACTCCGATTTCTTCTGTATCAACAGTACTATTTTTCCATTAGAGTTGCAATGATCAGTTGATAACATTGCTTTGTGTTATTATTGAATTGCTTTGCAAATCACGTGGCCAACTTGCTTTCTTTGTTGATTCATTTCACTCTTTTTTGCTTGAAAGTGGACACCATGAAATGATTATAAGGCAGTGCTTTGTCATTTAAGTTTTTCAAAATTATTCTTGACAGTCAACTAATTAAAAGATCAGAGTAACGCTCTGAGCTCATCTTGGCTTCTGTTATAGATTTGTGGAATTTCTGTTTCTTGGAGGAGTTTTTTGTTTTGTTTAGCTCTGACAGCTTGGAGATTGTTGGGAACTTTGGTTAGTTGAGTCATGGGGTCATTCAGCACTAAATTAGACCCATCTAATTCCATGTCAACCATCGGGCATCCATTTACACTAATCCTACACTCATTTATTGTATTCTCCCTGCACTCCCATCAACTCCCCCAGATTCTACCACTCACCTACCTTTTAAGGCTGTATATAGTGGCAAATTGACCTATGAACTTGACTGTTACATTACTTTAGCCATAGAAACATAGAAAATAGGTGCAGGAGTAGGCCATTCGGCCCTTCGAGCCTGCACCGCCATTCAATATGATCATGGCTGATCATCCAACTCGGTATCCTGTACCTGCCATCTCTCCATACCCCCTGATCCCTTTAGCCACAAGGGCCACATCTAACTCCCTCTTAAATATAGCCAATGAACTGGCCTCAACTACCTTCTGTGGCAGGGACTTGAGCTACAATGCGGAAACAGGCCCTTCAGCCCACCGAATCTGCGCCGACCAGCGATCACCCCAAACACTAATTCTATCGTACACACGAGGGACAATGAACAATTTTACCGAAGCCAATGAACCTACAAACCTGTACGTCTTTGGAGTGTGGGTGGAAACCTGAGCACCCGGAGAAAACCCACTCGGTCACAGGTGGAATGTACAAACTCCATCCAGTCAGCACCCATAGTCAGGATTGAACCCTGGTCTCTGGAGGTGTAAGGCAGCATCTCTACTGTGCCACTGTGCCGCCCTTTATGTCTCTGTGATTTCATGGTCCTGAGGAGAACGTGCAAGCACCACACCACCGGAGGCCAGAATCAAACTTTGGTAGCTGGAATTGTGAGGCAGTAGATCGGCCACTCGCACCACTTCACCACCATGGTGCTCCTCCTCCTGCTGGGACTAGGTCTATGGAACTGGTGCTTTAGGTGCAAACCTGGAAGACATGACATTTCTGAGAGTTGTGGAGCACAACCAATATCCAGGAACAAAGGGGAAGGGGAGCCGTTCTCACAATATTCAATCAAAACATTGTAACTTAACACTTCCTATCTGCCCCCGAACAATCCTCATATTCCAGGCAAACTCTTGAGAGAGTGAAAGGAATTGCATTTTGCCCACTGAGTTTGGAAGCACGGAATCATGAGGGGAGTTGGGGATGAGACATCATCTTGACTTTGTGTGTGCATTCTCCAGTCCGGTTGGCCACCAGTCCTTCCAACAAAGGAATTGGAAACACGAGTGAGGAAATTTGTGAATGAACTTGAGATGTTTGTACTGTTTTGGGGATAATTTATGTGGTACTTTATAGATTGGGCTACAACAGATACAGTTATGGTTGCACTGCAGACACCATTTTTGTAGAATACGAGGAGTAGTTGGGTCAAATATGAAAATTAATATTGATTTTACATAATTGGCTAAGACATCTCCAGGCCTGACTTTGTGTTAGGATTGGTTTTATGGATAGTGGTCTCTGCATTGTATTAGGTCAAGTGGGTAGTTGCCTTTTAATACAAATTCATATTCACACAAAATGTGTAGGAAGGAACTGCAGACACTGGTTTGCACTGAAGATAGACACCAAAAACACCAGGACAGGCAGCATCTTCACACATGTGGTTGGAGCTTGAAAGCTGTCAAGAGTTCTAAAAGGCTATTTGAGACTGCTCAGTGTTGAGAGTGAAAGGTCAGACTGACGAGAATAACAATGGCTTTATCAGTCTGACCACTTCAGAATGGTAACGAATGGAGCTCTCTATGCAGCTTCTAATGGCTGTTCAGGATTACATCATGAATATCATGGTTAATCTTGAAGATGCAAATGGCATCGTTCATTCATTCATTCATTCAATTTGTAAAATGTAAAACAAAATCAGGGCATTCTCTTTGTTTAAGAACTGTAATAGATATTATTAATTGATAATACCACTTGAAACTTTCCGAAGGCATTGAAGGTAGCCAACGGACACGGAGGTAGCCAACAGGCAACGTTTTTTTATGGTTCATAGAAAACAAGCAAGGAATATCACAATAGTGCTTAACAGTAGGGGGGAGACACAAGAACCAAAGATGTTGGGAAGTTGAGCAAAGTGCTGGAGGAACTCAGCGGGTCACCAGCATCTGTGGAGGGAATGGACTGCTGACATTTTAGGTTTGGGTCTTCTTCGGACTGATGGAATGGTGGAAAAGAGAATGGGTGTGGGGCAAATCTTGGCAAGTGACAGGTCGACACAGGTAATGGCAGGGGTGATCTGCAGATTGGTGGAGATAGGGACAAAATCTAGAGGATTTTGCATGTTTGCAGGGACTGGTTAAAAAATGTCTGTATATACCCGTGCCGGTAGGGTTGAACTGAAAGAAGCCAAGACATCATGAAGGAAAATATTTACTACGCAACAAGTGTTTGGCATATATTGCCTCATATGGAGATGGGGTAATGATTTAATAATAAACTTTAAACAGATTAGGAAAAACACTTAAAAAATAGAAAAATTGTGGTTTACGGAAAGAGACTAATTTATCATCATTTTTGTGGATGAATGCCTAACTTCTGTGCCATGCAACCCGAAGAATTTATGAAATCTTGGTAACCTTTGTTTAATAACTTGTATCAAAAATGTACATGTGCTGTAAATTATCGACGCCAAAAGAATTGTACGGATCGAAAACAAACTGAGTAGATAAATTAAACACAGAATGTGGAAGCCCGCAGCATTCCCAGAATTTTTGTGATTTTATTGTTTGCAGTTGAATATTTCCCCATCATTGTTTCATTCGATCCTGAATGTACGAAGAATAATTAGCAACTTTCCAGAGTTGTGTGATGGGTGATGTGAGATTGGCTGCTGATTACATGGCTTGTCCTATTTTCCTTCCCAAGTATGGAGCAGCCAACTCGACATTTGCCCAGCTTAGCCTTGCCAAAGCTGATAGAAGTATGTAAAATTATGGCAGGTATAAAGAGCAAAGACAGTCAAAACCTTTCTCCCAGGTTGGCAATGTCAAAGGCCAGAGGGCAGAGCTTTAAGGTGAGAAGGGCAAAGGTTAAGGGAGAAGTGCAGGGCGGGTTTTTTTCAGTGGTGGATGCCTGGAACATGCTGCCGGGGTGGTGGTGTTGAATAGATTCGTTCAAGGAATTTAAGAGGCTTTTAGATGGCACATGGATAAGCAAAGAATGGAGGGATGTGGATCACATGCAGGCAGATCAGATTAGTTTATCTTGACATCATGTTCGGCACAGACTTTGTGGGCTGAAGGGCCTGGTCTTGTGCACACTGATCTATGTTCTATGAGGCTGGAAGTTCTGCCTGACAACTGTTTGGTGCATTTCAGTTTGAGAGCAGGAAACTGCCAGCTGTCCCAACCAAGTGTGAGCTTCAGAAACGTGTGCCCTCAAGACCCCGTCTAGCCTTAATGTATGCTCTGCAACAAGGGCGTTATGATTGTCTTTATGAGGAAAAATTCCTACCGTCCAAGATTGTGAGGGCAAGTTGTGCTTTTTCAACTTTTAGTGATGGCGGGCCAACCTCGTGTTGTAGCTTGAATAAAGTTCACTCGTGGCTGCAGTTGGCTGAACTTGTGTCTAAGTTATTCTGTTTCCATTTCAGACAGAACAAGTTGGAGGAAGCACTGCTGTTTTCAGGCCAGTTTACGGACGCCTTGCAAGCCCTGATTGATTGGCTGTACAAGATCGAGCCGATGCTTGCTGAAGACCAGCCAGTGCACGGAGACGTTGACCTGACCATGAACCTAATTGATGCTCACAAGGTATTGTCATCTACATCCAGCAACATTGCCCATTGGATGGCACCCTCTCATTCCACCACATTCTAGACCCCACGCCTCACTGTGTCCACCATCTAAATTAATATATTAATTAATATTACATAATAATAGAATAATTCATTAACAGATTTATATAATAATGAATATCGAACAGGACATTACAGAAACAGGCCCGCAATGTCTCTGCCAAGCATGATGCCAAGTTAAACTGATCTCCTCTGCCTATATGCGATCCACATTCCTCCATTCCCTGCATATCGTGTGCCTGTCCAAAAGCCTCTTCAATGGCACTATCATATCTGTCTTCACCACCAATCCTGACAATTCGTTCCAGTAACCTGGGTAGAAAAACCCTACCCTGCACATCCTTAAACTTTTCCCCGCTCACAAAGCAGGGCGCTAGTCTGACATTGCCACCCTGGGACACAACCTTTCACGAATCGAGCAATATCTCTCCTGTGGTAGCCCCGCTTATTCGGCAACGTGCGGGGATTTATAGGCCGTCTTTTTTCTGTTCTGCACGTTGACAAGCATTTGTCTTCTGCTCAGGTCTTCCAGAAGGAGCTGGGCAAACGGACAAGCGGTGTACAGGCCCTGAAACGCTCAGCCCGCGAGCTGGTTGATGCCAGCCGCGATGATTCATCCTGGGTCAGGGTGCAGATGCAGGAGCTCAGTACTCGCTGGGAGACTGTGTGTGCTCTCTCTGTCTCCAAACAAGTTAGACTGGAACAAGCCCTCAAACAGGTAAGAAGACCTCAGTGCCAAAGTGTAACGTTAGCATCCCGGTGCGGTAAAGTGGCCTTTGTCATACAGCACGGAAACAGGCCCTTCAGAGTCAGTCAGAGTCAGAGTCAATTTAATTGTCATTTGGACCCCTGGAGGTCCAAACGAAATGCCGTTTCTGCAGCCATACATTACATACAAATAGACCCCAGACACAACAATAATTACATTTAACATAAACATCCATCACATAGCTGTGATGGAAGGCCAAATAAACTTATCTCTCCACTGCACTCTCCCCCCCCCGATGACAGAGTCAAAGTCAAAGCCCCCGGCTGGCGATGGCGATTGTCCCGCGGCCATTAAAGCCACGCCGGGTGGTGCGAGGTCGCACACCGGGGTCTTGGTGTTAGAGCCCCCGGTGTGCGCTCGCAGAGTCCGCGGCCATTCCAGCCGCGCGGGGCAGTGGTGTCAGGCCCCGCTCCAGGAGCTCTTCAACCCCGCAACTCGGGCGGGAGAAGTCGCCGTTGCAGGAGCCCTGAGAAGCGGTCTCCTTCCAAGGAGCCGTGGGCTCCCGGCGCCGCCGTCCACAGACCTGTAGAGAGCCTCCGACTCTCCGGTAGCAGCAGCAGCAGCAGCAGCAGCAGCAAGCAGCAACAGCATCAGCAGCAGCAGCGCTCCTCCACCGCTCCGGACCCGGCCAGCTCCGCGACGGCAACGGTGAGTCGGCACCCGAGTCCCCGGTCTCTTCCTGTTGGAGGCCGCTCCTCGTTGCGGCCTCAACGACAATGGAAACCCGACGAGAAAAGGTCGGGTCTCCAGTGCAGGGAGAGATTCACAAAGTTTCCCCCCCCCCCACCTCCCACCC
The DNA here is from genome assembly GCF_028641065.1 of Leucoraja erinaceus. Taxonomy (NCBI): domain Eukaryota; kingdom Metazoa; phylum Chordata; class Chondrichthyes; order Rajiformes; family Rajidae; genus Leucoraja; species Leucoraja erinaceus. The sequence continues at coordinate 16,078,001 of NC_073381.1, forward strand.
CACCCCCACCCCCCACACACACACACCCCGACATAAAATAACAAAAACTACATAAAAACACAGACAAAAATAATAAAAATGCGGACAGGCTGCAGAGGCCGCTGCTGGCCAGAGCCGCGCCGCCTACCGGTGTCCCGTGTCAACCAAGATGCCTCATCTACACTAGTCCTTCCTGTCCGTGTTTGACTCCTATCGCTCGAAACCTTTCCTATCCATATACGTGTCCACATGTTTTTTTAAATGTTATAGTACCTGCCTCATCTACCTCTTCTGGCAGCTCATTCCATATACCCAGCACCTCCTGTGTGAAAAATAGATGTTGTTTTTTCTCTCTCTCTCTCCCCCTCTCTTACAATTACAATTTCACACTTGCAGAAGAATCTGTCTGTCCTGCCCCTCATTCAGATGGTCACTGACAGCCTGTCTGAAAATGAATGTCTTTAACCCCACCGGGAGCATCAGAGCTGAGCCTCATCTTGGTCTTTGTCAGTGGTCCTGCTGCCTACCACTAGACTGAGCAGATTCAGAACTTTTATAGCATAGACCGAGGCCACTTGGCCATCATACCCCTTGAAGGTACCGTCCAAACAGCTCTGCTCCCAATCCCTTCCTAAAAACATGCATGTATTTTACATTTCAGTTGTGTCTCTTTGCGTGGTTCCATTTCTGGCCCAGTAGAGAGGAGGAAAGTTGTACTGAACTGCCCCAGCTGAAGATCGAGACACCCTCTTTTCCTCAGCCACACGGCTGGTTTTGCCCTGAGGGGCCATTTTAATCACTTGAGCCCTTGGATAACTTCTGCCCTCCAGTGAAAGAAGCTAATTTAGGTTAGTTTAGAGATACAGCATAGAAACAAGCCCTTCGAGCCCATGTGTCCACGACGACCAGTGATTCCCCTAAATTTATCCTATGCACGACATAATCTTCGTGAGATTCATCGGGTTTTTTTTCATCTGTCTTTACTCAAAAAGTTAAAGTAACTTAAACTGGTGTGAAGGGCTGGCTGGCAGGTTGCAAGTGTTGTGACGAATGACTGTTGCATTTACAGGCTGAGGAATTCCACTCTGCTGTGCACGTGCTGCTCGAGTGGCTGGCTGAGGCTGAACAGACACTTCGTTTCCATGGCGTTCTTCCAGATGACAACGATGCTCTCCAGGCGCTCATCAATCAACACAAGGTTGGAAAGAAGCTGGGAGACAAAAGTTTAAAATGGGGCTTGTGGAATGTACCAGCGTAGAGATACGTTTTGCAGCAAAAGGGTTTCTAGCCAACACTGAGCCCACATCAACCACTGAAACCAGTGGCATTGTGGTTACCTTACTGTAATGATAACCTTGGACTAATGCTCAATTTAGATTTGGCCGTAACAAATGGAGAATCGATTAAATGAGTTTGAACTACAAAGTTAGGTTTAGTAATAGTGAAGGTGCACCTCCAAAATGGTTGTAAAATCCATCTATGTAGGAAAATCCATCTGGTCCATAAAGGAAGGGAAGAAAATCTGCTACCTGATCTGGCCTACAAGTGACTTCAGACCCAGTGCAAAATGCTTCATGTGCAGCCAACTTGCCAAGTAATGTTACTGAGCAAATTGAGAATGGGCAATCAGTGCTGAACCTGCTGGCAATACACGGATGGGGGTAACATTTCTAGTAACTCAATGATAGCAAGGTCTTTAGGATGTGTTTAATGGGTGCTGAAGAACTAATGAGGAGATATGCCTCAAATTGCATCAGCAACTGCACAGTGGTGATGATAACCACTGTTTTTCACACAGAGAGTGGTGAATCTCTGAAACTCTCTGCCACAGAGGGTAGTTGAGGCCAGTTCATTGGCTATATTTAAGAGGGAGTTAGATGTGGCCCTTGTGGCTAAGGGGATCAGGGGGTATGGAGAGAATGCAGGTACGGAATACCGAGTTGGATGATCAGCCATGATCATATTGAATGGCGGTGCAGGCTCGAAGGGAAGAATGGCCTACTCCTGCACCTAATTTCTATGTTTCTATGTTTCTATAACATTGGCACAGCATTGTGGATGTCTGTGGCCATTTCTTTCTTTAGCAAGAACAGGTACATCAATAATTTCCAGCGATGGTTAGACTGTTATTAGAAGTGGATTATATTTCCGTCTTTATCTTGGTATTGGTTTATTAATGTTACTTGTCCTGGCAAGTAGTACAGCTGGCAATTGAACCAGCATACCAACAACTAGAGAGCAATCCTGAGCTACTATCTAACTCATTGGGGACCCTCGGACTATCTTTGACCGGACTTCACTGGACTATCTTACATTTTATTCACATTATTCCCTTTATCGTGTAGCTGTATACTGGATGGCTCGATTGTAGTCATGTATTGCCTTTCCGCTGACTGGTTATCACGCAGCAAAAGCTTTTCACTGTACCTCAGTACACCTGACGATAAACTAAACTCAGCAATACAGTGAAAATCTTTGATCTTACCATACATGAGTGCCGTACAATCATACCATACAAGAGGACAATAGTTGGTGCAACAGTGAAAATAAGCAGAGTGTGGACACATGGTGTTACAGAGAAACAGTATACCTGCTTTCAAGATTTGTATCTTCTGCCCAACGGGAAAGGCAAGACGAGGGAATGATCAGGGTGAAAATGGTTCTTGAAAATATATGCTGCTTTCCCCAGGCAGTGTGACATGGAGATGGAGGTGAGGGGGGGAGACTGGTTTGTGAGATGGACTGGGCTGTGTCCACAACTGTCTGCAGTTTTTGTAGTCTTGGGCAGAGCAGTTGCCATACCAAAGTGTGATGCACTTGATAGGATGCTTTCTATGCATCATCTGCAGAAATTGATCAGAGTCATTGGGAGAATGCCACATTCCCTTAGTCTTCCAAGGAGATAGAAGTGTTGGTGTGTGTTCTTGTGTTTTAGAAACCTATGTGTCTTGGCCTTGCAGGATTGACTGCTTTGATCTTTTATTTCTTGAAGGAGTTTGTGAAGAAGCTGGAAGAGAAGATGACCGAGCTGAATTCAGCTGTGGCTATGGGGGAGTCCATCTTGTCCATTTGCCACCCGGACTCCATCACAACCATCAAGCATTGGATCACAATCATCCAAGCCCGATTCGAAGAGGTAACTCTCCTGAAGTCGTGACTGCATTCTTCTCAACTTACTGCTGCAGTCTGGCTGAGAAGAAACTGTTTGCACCCCGGTGTGGAATATATCAACGCCATTTAGTCATTTTAAGTCGATTTATTTAGAACTGTTGTATGTTATCTTAGAATAAAGGGGAGGTCATTTAAGACTGAGGTGAGAAAAAACTTTTTCACCCAGAGAATTATGAATTTATGGAATTCCCTGCCACAGAGGGCAGTAGAGGCCAAGTCACTGGATGGATTTAACGGAGAGTTAGATAGAGCTCTAGGGGCTAGTGAAGTCAAGGGATATGGGGAGAAGGCAGGTACGGGTTATTAATAGGGGATGATCAGCCATGATCACAATGAATGGCGGTGCAGGCTCGAAGGGCTGAATGGCCACCTCCTGCACCTATTTTCTATGTTTCTATGTTATAAAACACAATTGCTCTGCACACATTCGGCATTGGTCTCAACAATGCCAGTGACAGGGATCATGAATTGTGGCCACCTCTCTGTAAATAGCAGTCCCTTCACCTCCTGGAACAGCAGACGGTGCGCACAATGGATAGTTTTATCCGCCAGTCATCCCATCCTAATTTCTGCTGCGATTTAATGGGCTATGGTATTTATATATCTATATCCAGGTTTTTGAGGAGAAGGCAGAAGAATGGCATTGAGAGGGAAAAGTAGATCAGTGGCGGACCAGACTAGATGGGCAGAATGGCCTAATTTTGCTTCTATATCTTATGAGCTTACAAACACTTGAGAGAATTCTCCATCCCATTGGCAACTCCCAACACCACTCCCAACGTTCTGATAACTGCAGCATCACCACTGTTGATAACTCAACTATGGGGAGAGGAGGTTGATCGCAATCAATGCATGGATGATCACCTTGCAATAAAGCTGTGATGAGTCTTTCCTCAAAGCTCTTGCCACGTAGTTTTATTTCTTCGCTCCATCCCATCGGCAGTGTGTACTGTTGACAAGCCTGCGCTCCCACATCAATCAATGGCGCTCTTCAACATCACGAGTCAGACATGAGGAAAGGTGTCGTAGCTTGTCCAAACACTCATTTTCGTGCCCGACAAGCAGAAGCTCGCTGTGTGGTAAATGCTGATGAGGAAGAAGACCTTTCTTCTGCTTCTTCCGAGTGGTTGATGCTGTGTCTGGCAATACTTCTAGAGAGCAAGAGCAAAGCCAGATGATCTATAGATACAGGAGTATGGGCATGTGTAATGGAGTACAGTCAGGGCTGTTATGGTCTTTACAGATGTGCATCAAACTCTAGAATCTTTTGTGATGTTTTTTTTAAATGTCAAATATCAGGTAACTGCATGGTCCAAGCAGCATCAACTGCGACTGGAAGCAGCTCTCGCTGAGGTTATCACCAATCAGGAGTTGATGGAGAGCCTTTTGGGTTGGTTACAGTGGGCGGAGACGATACTCACGCAGAGAGACCAAGAGTTGCTCCCACAGGAGATTGAAGAAGTCAAGACACTTATTGCTGAGCACCAGGTAATCAATACAATACAATACAATTTATTTGTTGTCATTTGAACCTCATTGAGGTTCAAACAAAATTTGGTTTCTGCAGTCATACACACAAGAAAAAGAACCAAGACACAACACAATTTACACAAACATCCATCACAGTGAATCTCCTCCTCGCTGTGATGGAAGGCAAAGTCTTATCTCTCCCCTGCACTCCTCATTCTCCTCCCGATGTCAGAGTCAAAGCCCCCGGCGGGCGATGGTAAATAAGTCCCGCGGCCATTAAGGCCGATGCAAGGCCCTGCTCCGGGTCTTGGTGTTGGAGCCCCCGGCGGGCGTTAGCAAGTCCCACGGCCGTTAAAGCCGCGCCGGGCGATGATGTAAGGCCCCGCTCCAGGTACTTTTCAACCCCGCAACTCGGGTGGGAGAGGTCGCCGTTGTGGAAGCCCCGAAAAGCGGTCACCCAGCAGGGACCCACAGGCTCCCAGTGTCACCGTCCACCAGACCAGCGGTTGGAGCCTCCGAATCTCTGGGATCGGGCCGCAGCAGCGCGCTACCACAGCTCCTCCCACTCCAAACTCGGATGGTGGGTAAGGCCGCAGGCTCCGCGACTGGAGCTCCCTGGTCGTTCCGGTTGGAGGCCCCTCCACGGTGCTAGGCCCCAATGACAATGGAGACCCGACAAAGAAAAAAGGGTTAGGTCCCCCATACAGGGAAAAGATTTAAAAGTTTCCCCACCACCACCCCCCCCCCCCCCCACACACTTACTCAGTTAAAAACACTATAACTACATTCAAACAAGACAAAAAATTTAAAAAGACAGACGGACTGCAGAGGCTGCTGCGACGTGAGTCGCGCCGCCCACCCATACCACATGTAGGAAGAAACTGCAGACGCTGCTTACACCAAAGATAGACACAAAATGCTGGAGCAACTCAGCGGGTCAAGCAGCATCTCTGGAGAAAATGGATAGGTGACGCTTCAGGTCGAGGTTCTTCTTCAGACTCTTCAGAGTTACTCCAGCTTTTTGTGTCTACCAAATAGCCACAACCTTAAACCAGCACAGTTAACACTAACTATGAGCATGTGATGGGTTTGGATTGTCCAAGTTAATGTAGTGGCAGACATGATGTAACGTTCTTAATTTAATATGTCGGGAATTGCCTTATAATCTCTGTTTAATGGAACTGGGATGTGCATGTCAGAAAGGTCACCATTGTCTAGTTCGCAACATGATAGTAATTGATAGTAATTATGATATTATCTCCTCTGGACTAGACAGGTGAGCCTTTTGATCATATTTCAAGGCAATAGTAATGTCCACCTGGAGAAAGCGATGGTTGATAGCAACTTCTGTGTCTTCAGAAGGGCTGGCAATAATTAGCATTGTCACTTACATGAATGAGCTGTGGAGATCCAGTGACTGGGTGTAACATCATCCCCACAAAAGAGAAGAGAAGGGTACGAGGAGGCAACAAAGGTTCTCTTGCAAATGTTAGCACCACATTTTCTCCAATGAGATGTTTCTAATTTCAGACGTTTATGGAGGAGATGACCAGGAAACAGCCCGACGTGGATAAGGTCACAAAGACATACAAGAGGAAAGCTGCAGAGCCAGCGCAGATCTCATCCCACATTCCTAGCACAGAGAAGGGAAGGTCAAGTGAGTATTATTCAATCTTCATCCAAATTGCATTATGCATTGCTGGGTTTGTTCATTTTTGATGATTTTCATCTTGGGGATGGTAGGAAGTGAACAAAGTGCTGGGCCCAGTTTTAGTTTAAATGGTTCAAAGGTTTCTTTATTATCCAAGTACAGATGATGTATGTATTTGCAAATATACATGTCTCTGAGTGGAACAGCAACATCCCTCAAGGAGCAGATAGGTAGATTTGATGCAGGCAATATTTGTCACAGAAAATTACAGGGCGGCACGGTGGCGTAGCGGTAGAGTTGTTGCCTTACAGCACCAGAAACCCGGGTTCGATCCTGACTACGGGTACTGTCGGTGTGGAGTTTGTACATTCTCCCCGTGACCATGTGGGTTTTCTCCAGGTGCTCCGGTTTCCTCCCGCATTATAAGACGTGCAGGTTTGTAGGTTACAAAGGTCATAAGTGATAGGAGCATAATTAGGCCACTCGGCCCATCAAGTCCCCTCCGCCATTCACTCATGGGTGATCTATCTCTCCCTCCTAACCCCATTCTCCCCATAATCCCTGACACCCGTACTAATCAAGAATTAGGATGGGTTAATTGGCTTTTGTAAATTATCAATTCTCCTTAGCATGTTGGATAATGTTAGTGTACAGGATAATCGCGAGTCAGCCAATGGGCCTGTTACCACCCTATATCTCTAAAGTCTAAAAGGTCCATTTCAGCCTGAGTACATTTTAAAATATGTGCCAATTACTCTGAAACAACCCCATTGGCTGTAAACATTATTTATTAGTTGATGGGAACCTCATTTCTGCTCAAAATATTGTGAGGCTCCACATTCTCATTGGCTGAGGAGATCCTCAACGACATCCTCAGTTTTCTGACATTGGCTGCAACATTCACATAGAAAACAATGACTAAAGCAGGAATTTGCTTGTGTGGCTGAATGTGATGGTGCAGTTGGTTGCAGGTATTTGAGGCAGTTTGCTTGTGGCTTCTCCACTGTGTCAAACCGTGTAGTTATGCACTCAATGTATCTTTTTGGAAAGCAGACAAAATTGAATTAAATCTCGCTGCAGCTGTTTGACAGAAAGAGTGACAGTGACTTTCCACATGGCCTGGGGAAGACAAAGGGGATGGACGATTATAGACCACGTGGGGCCGGATGGGATTAGTTTAAATTGGGCATCGTGACCAGCACATGTATTGTGGGCCGAAGGGCCTGTTCCTATGCTGTACTGTTCCATGTACTGGGAAAGTTGCCATGATGGGTCGTCAAGTTGTTAGTCATAGAGTCATACGGTTATACAACTTTGAAACAGGCCTTTGGCCCACCGTGTCTATGCCAACCGAGTTGGAGTTTGGGCTAGTCCCATTTAGCCCGTAGCCCTCTGCATACATCCTCTACATATATCTGACCAAATGTCTTTTTTAAAGTCATCATTATACCTGCTGTTATAGCTTCCTCTTGCTGCTCATTCCAGGTACGGACTACCTGGTGAGTTTCCAGTGGAAGTGGTGGAGGCAGGTTTGATTTTATCATTTAAAAATAAATTGGATAGGTATATGGACGGGAAAGGAATGGAGGGTTATGGTCTGAGTGCAGGTAGATGGGACTAGGGGAGAATGAGTGTTTGGCACGGACTAGAAGGGCCGAGATGGCCTGTTTTTGTGCTGTAATTGTTATATGGTTATATGGTTACCTTCTGAGTAAAAAAACTGTGCCTGAAGTCCCTCTTAAATCCTTCCCCACTCATCATATGTTTATGTTTATGGATTTATGGCTGGTTTTCCATTAAACATGACATTTTGTATTAAATATATTCACCATATATATTGTGTGTGTGTGTGTGTGTGTGTATGTGTATATATTGCAGCTTAATGCAGTGTGAATTGCACCCAACAAGTTGTTTACAGTGAGAAGAGGTTGTATAATGTGGGTCCCATTGGGAATGGCAGTGGCATGCCAGTGAATTCATCCTGCCGTTAAATAATCCTGTGGCTTCTCTCGTAGGGAAAAGGCTGCCAACGCGGGCTCTCTATTCGCCAGCAACGCAGACTATTGAAACTAAAAATCCACGTGCTAACCTGCTTGTTAGCAAGTGGCAGCAGGTGTGGCTGTTGGCTCTGGACAGGCGGCGGAAGCTCAACGATGCGCTGGACAGGCTGGAGGAGGTGAGCATTTCAGCAGCATTGCTTCTCATACATTGATGTGCTTTTAAACCAGCGTCCTCTCAAATGAAACTACTATTTAATATTACGTGGATATACCAATGCAGTTCTATTTTTGGAACAACTCTTTTCAATTTGCAAATTTATTAAGTGATGGTAAACTGTTTTTTTCAGAATGTGCTTGTTGTTAAAATGTTGCAGGTCTCAAAGGGAGTTCAAGATTTCACCAAATAAGTTTTATGACTTTATTTACAAAGTATGGTTAGTGAGATTAATCTTGTTTCAAACCAAAGAAAGGCTGGAGGGGAGTTTCTAGATATTTTTTCCTGATGCAGTTTCATTGTCCTTTTGTTTTCAAAGAACATTGTATAAATCTTATGCCGCACATTTTGTTGGACGGTATGCAGTGTTTTCCATTTAACATTACATTTTGTATGAAATATATTCAGCATAGATGGAGACAATGATAACTTACCACTGAATGCTTTTATTTTCCCTTGATTTATGTACACAGATCACTCAGTCAAAAAAGATCAAAGCTGGTAAATAACTAAGATTTAACATGCAGAACAAATATCTGCTCTAATCATGCCAGGGAAATATTTTGATATTTCTAAAATGAACGATTAAAATACCATGTTGAGTGTGTTTACATTATTTGGCAAGCCAGACATTTTCAACATAATAGTAATATATTATAAATACAGATACCTTTGTACTGTGGATATTTATGGAGGGTTTTTTTAAACCAAATTCCAACTGGTTCAGTTGGAATTTGCAATGTGCTTCTGATAATATCTCTCGACAGTAGTTATTTTTTCAAGCTTGTCTAGGTTGTTTGAAGCCATGTTTTCTTGTGCAAAGGAAAGGAGCTAATTTTCCAACCTATCCATTTAAATAGGGATTTTTCTTCAAATTGTAGCCGAGCTTTATAGATTTATTTATTGAAATCATATTCTATGTCGCTCTTCCAGGGAGATGCTAACTGCATTTCGTTGTCTCTGTACTGTACACTGACAATGACAATTAAAGTTGAATCTGAATCTGAGCTGAATCTGAGTTTTTTTACCATGTGCAAGTTGAGGAACGTTGATGACTTTGCTTCCTTTGCAGCTGAGAGAATTTGCCAATTTTGATTTTGACGTTTGGCGGAAGAGATACATGCGATGGATGAACCACAAGAAGTCCAGAGTAATGGACTTTTTCAGACGCATCGATAAAGATCAAGATGGGAAAATCACAAGACAAGAATTTATCGATGGAATTCTGTCTTCAAGTGAGTCTGGAAAGCCTCTTGCAATTGAATGGAATACTCTATTGTCACATGTGACAACTTACTTAATAACCTGGCATGTAGGGCAGCAATGAAAGTCCTCCACTCCTGTCTGTTCTGGGCTAGCTTCTGGACCCTACCTCAGGTCAGGTCCCACTTTTCCTTTTCCCTTCCGGTGTCCAGTGCAGGGCTATTCTTGGGATTCTGTCTGGTATTCAACCTAGCATCTGTTGATAGCCCTGGAAGTTCATCACGCCCAGTAGTGTTGATTCCTTCAGTTGCTGTTTCCGTAACATATTTGTTTTACGAGACAGGGTTGTTAGCCCTGTGCTCAACCTCCAACCTGGAGGACCAGTGGATCGCTCTTCGTCTCACCTCTACCCTTCGACCTGTCCAGCATGGGAGACCCTGACAGGAGACGATTCTCCCGCTAACATAGCTCTAGGGGTCACTGAGACGCACAAGCTCCCCGACCACGAGAAGGTTGCAATCCAACGGGGAGACGGTATGCAAATAGTCACCCATAAAGGGCACTTACAAAGTCACAAAATAACTCTGCCCTTGGTCCCCCTTAGTTCCTTCTCCCCCCCCTCCCCCTCCCCCTCCCTCCACTCATGGTGGTCCCTCCACGCTGGGTCCTCCATTGTCCATTGCTCATCCCCCTCCCTCTCACGGCAGTCCCCCCCACGCCCGGTTCTCCTTAGTTCCTTCCCTCGGCAGTGACGTCCTCACTCCCACGTGGTCCGTCCTCGTCCATCGACCACCTCACCAACCTCTCCACTCGCTGCCGGATCCTCTCCGGACGCCGACCCAGGCCCCAGCCGCAGACTGCATCGACTCGCGACGGGTGGGCTCCGACCTCAGCCGAATGTCTGCTGCAAGGAAGCCTCTTAATGTTACTCAAACGTGATAAAATTCTACTCCTATACAACGAGTTGAATTTTTATAATACCCTTAACTCCACTTTGAACAGTGAAAAAGGGTCATTTTCTTTGCATGTTCAGTGCCAGCTTTTGAAACGAGCAATTCCATTTTAATGCCCTTCCAAGTTTACCGATTTTCAACTCCCCATCCACCAAAATCCTGTAAAGAAATTCCAATTCCACACTTGCGTCAGTCCATTAGCCGTGATTCGCTGTGCCATTTTTCCTATTTTACCATTACTAAATCTCCTCATAACTTTGAACTTAAGCAACATAAATGGAAAATGAACATTTCCCTGCTGAAGGTTAACGTCTTTTCTTTCCATGGATGTTACCAAGCCCACTGAATGTTTCTAATGTTTCGCTAAAGCCTGTTACTGAATTTCTAGATTAACAATATATAGTAAAGGTAAGACATAGGACTAAAATTCAATTGTTTATTTTATGTGGATAAGTACATCAGAAGTTCAAGTTCAAGTGAGTTTATTGTCATGTGTCCCTGTATAGAACAATGAAATTCTTGCTTTGTTTCAGCACACAGAACATAGTAGGCATTTACTACACAACAGATCATATACCATGATATAAATATATACACACATGAATAAATAAACAATCTTCCAGTGACAGGGGTCTTGTCTAACTTCTGTCCAATATAGAATAAAATGCTGAATTGAGCAGTAGTGTTCATGAAACAACCTGATTATTGTTTAAAAACCCTTCTGGTTCACATATATCCCAGAGGGAAAGAAATCTGCTGTCAAGCCTAAATGTGATTCCAGGTCCATGGAATGAACTTCTGCTTAGCTGCCTCTTGTATGACCTCAGCTCAAGGGCAATTGGGGATGCGAAATGTCTGCTGACGTTGCCAGCTATGCCCATGAATAAAGCATGATTCTACTGATCTTCCGAATGATCTTGTTGCCAACATCCACTAAGGGAAATTTGATACCGAGACCTGATTACACTGCAGCTGACATCGTCCACATGCCACTTTCATATTCTAACGCACTGTACACCACGGCATGGTGGCGTAGCGGTAGAGTTGTTGCCTTTCAGCACCAGGGACCTGGGTTCGATCCTGACTATGGGTGCATGTCTGTACGGAGTTTGTACTCTCCCCGTGACTGTGGGTTTTCCCTGGATGCTCCAGTTTCCTCCCACACTCTAAAGATGTACAGGTTTGTAGGTTAATTGGCTTTGGTAAAATTTGTAACATTGTTTCTAATGTGGAGGATAGTGTGCAGTGTACAGGGGATCACTAGTCGGTGCGGACTCGGTGGGCCAAAGGGCCTGTTTCCATGCTATATCACTAAACTAAACTACAAATCATTACTCATGATGGACTTTCAATTACAAATTTGAGTGAATTTCCCAGCGGTATTATTTCATCCCCTTAGTCCCCAACACATTAAAGTTATTTTTATTTCTGTTCTGCCACTTGGCTAAGATGTGGCAGATTGGCTCAGCACGAACTGAGATTTGAATTAATGACTCTCCAAAACACAAAATAATACCACGCCCTGACTTACTCGGTGTCTTGACTTCCAGTATGTCATTTACGATAAGATGTTAATAATTAAGCAATCCATATCCATAGAGTTTATGTTGAGGTATTTCGTTTTCTGCATCAGTTTAACAGAAGAGAAAGTTAATGGAAAATAATGAACCAAAGGGGAATGTGTTTATTCTTCTTCTGCAGAGTTTCCGACCAGCCGGTTGGAAATGAGTGCGGTGGCAGATATATTTGACAGAGACGGAGATGGCTACATCGACTATTATGAATTTGTGGCAGCACTTCACCCAAACAAGGATGCGTACAAACCACTTACCGATGCAGACAAAATAGAGGATGAGGTATACACCCATTGTTTACAGATTTAAACTTTATTTCGTGGTATGATTTGACGATGGACACAGGAACATTTTGGTCAGCTGTTTAATTGTAACAGTCAATTCTTTTCTGACTTTTAAAGGCTTTTACATTTTTAATTTCTAACCAACGATCAAGTTTTTCTTTCCGCTCGTTGCCTCGCTGCGTGACCTTCATAAAGTACTAAAATGCTTTCCAACTCAACTTGCAATGATCACCCTGCGTTGTATTTTGTTGTAGGTGACACGGCAAGTCGCAAAATGTAAATGTGCGAAGCGGTTTCAGGTGGAGCAGATTGGGGAGAACAAATACAGGGTGAGTGTTGCGGTCTTTACCACATTAGAGGGCAAGCCATTACCAGCCTGCAGATGCTGGAATCTTGAGCAAAATGCAGGTGCCCCCCTATACCTGCTGCCTGACCCACTGAGTTCCTCCAGCAGTTTGTCTTTTACCCATTTTCATCCTGACTTTTTAAATTGTAATGTTTGGAGAAAAGAATAGCTTCATCTAAAAATAACTTCATTTAAAACCTACGAGTGCGAAGGAGGTTTCTTATCACTAAAACAATATTATTCATATCATGTGTTCTATACTGAACTTGCCTTTGGAATGCAAAGGTTGCAGAAAGAAATGACTAAATATTTACTTTGTGGACTGATAGCAGTAAGCAATTATAGCTTTAATTTGGGAATAATCTGAAAACAGAATCCAGCTAAGTGCCAAGTGATCCAATTTTTACACAGCATTTCAAGAAATAGAGTTGCAACTTAAAAAAGATAGAACACTGCTGATTTCCTGAGTAGTTATCCCATTAAAAATGGTATGTAGTTTGGGTTCTAATTAATTTAACTTCTTAAACGATAGTTTGGCTGTTGGATTTTGAAGAATTACAGGCCACAGTGGTGTATTGGGCAGGAGCTGGTCTAAGGGGGTAAAGTGGAACAGAGTGCTCGACACTCATCAATCCAGTCCCTGAAATGACCTAAATCTTTAGACACGGAGGGGCCAGAGAATTCTGTCTCTGAGAAATGTTCCTTAATCTTCTCAATTGAATTTTTCCCATGTCATACTGAATAATTATTCACAGCAAATCAAAAAAAGCTGGACAAGAATAATTAAACTTGGGAAAAACTGTTGAAGCAAGGTCAAGGTTTTTCAAAGTAAATGGAATTTAAGAGTTATTTTTCACTCCCATTCTTGTGCAATGAGAATACTGTGCTGTTGCCACAACATCATGCATCAGTAGATGTGGCTAACTGATCCATGGTTTCCATGCTGAGTTTTTGAAAAAGCCATCCAATTAGTCCTATTTCCATGCTCTTTCCCCTTAACCCTGTATCTTATCGGCTTCTCAAATATAAATCGTGCCCTTTCAGCCAGAACTTTGCAGATTACAAGAATGCACTAAATAAAACAAATGCTCGTCAGTTCCCTCCATTCTTTCATTACACATTTTAAATGTGTATATGAACAACATAGCAACTTATTAAATGAAAATAAAGAACACATCACTATTGATAAGGGCTTGAGGAAAACCAAGTTTCCTTCTAACTAAATTGCTTTATTCTTCATCAGACTTCTACCTTTGTTTGTTAACATGATGTCCTTGATAATTTTGTCAATTTCCCTGAGAATTATCCTCTCCCTCTCCCCTCTGCAATGCTTTCAGAATGAGGATTAGTTTGCCACTTTTCATTCCCAAATCAGAATCAGAATCACACTTTATTCGCCAAGTATATTTTGCAACATACGAGGAATTTCATTGGCCAGGTCCGTCATACAATTAAAAGCAACAGATCACTCAAAACACATTTTAACATGAACATCCACCACAGTGACTCCTACACATTCCTCACTGTGATGGAAGGCAAAATAAAGTTCAAGCCCTTACTTAGTTCTTCCTCGGTCATGGGCCTCGAGCCCCCATTGACGGGGATGATCTTAACTCCCGTAGCCGGCGGTGTTCGGGCGCTCCGCGTCGAGGCGTTCTGCTCCTGCATCGGGGGAATGTCAGCTCCCCCGTGCCGGACAATCGAACCTCGTGTCGGGGCTAGTAGAACCTCCTGCGGCGTTGGAGCTCCCGACTCAGCCTCACCCGAGACTGCGAGCCCTTGGTGGTCACAGTGGGAGCGATCCCAGGCAAGGGATCCGCTCCGATGTTAAGTCCACGCCCCGCGGTGGGGCTGACAACAGTCCGAGGAGGCCTCCAGCTCCAGCGATGTTAGGCTGCAGAGCCCGGAGAATGTGATCCGAAAATTGATCACATCTCCGGGAAGGTAAGAACCTGAAAAAAAAGTTTCCCCCTTCCCCCCTCCCCCCCCCCCCCCCCCCCCCCCCCCCCCCCCCCCTCCCCCCCACATAAAGCAAACCGAAGAACATTAAAACAAACTTTTAATGCATTTAAAAATAAATTGGATAGTTATATGGATGGGAAGGGAATGGAGGGTTATGGTCTGAGCGCAGGTATATGGGACTAGGGGAGATTATGTGTTCGGCACGGACTAGAAGGGTCGAGATGGCCTGTTTCCGTGCTGTAATTGTTATATGGTTATATGCAAAAAATGAAGTACAATTTACCTTTTGCATGTTGGTGCAGTAGTTAGTGCAGCTACCTTACAGCTACAGGTATCCAGGTCTGACCCATATATGTGAAAAAACATAGGTTGCAGAGGTACAGGGGAATGGGATTGATGAGATGGCTTTGCTAAGAGCTGGCATGGACCTGATGGGCTGAATCACCACCTTCTGTCTGGTAATTAATAAGTAACCACTTGAGTGCAGAGAATGCTTGGAAGTGCACTATGTAATTCACAAATAGAGAGAACATTTTGGAAAAGGTTGGTCAGGCAGCATCTGTGGAGAAACAAATGGGTAAGTTGCTGGAACTTGGTGCCAGACGGAAGCCGTCATGCACATCACTGCTGTAGCACATCACCGGCTATAGCCTAGACTCTTGCACTACTCCGATGTCTGCTTGATGGTAAATACTGTTCTGCTCACAGATTGTGAAGCTTCAGATGGTGTACAGCCCAGAAGAAGCCAAGTCACAAAATATCTGACAAAAGCATCAACGCCAGAAAGGCACAAACCAACCCCTGCCAGCTGACATTCACCTGCAACATCACTTATTTTTAAAGTGTTAATTGTTTCTTTCATAATGTAGATTTTGAATTTTCAGGGACATTTGCATGCTCTTTCCCCAGAAAATTCAAAAGCTAGGAATAATTTACATGTTAAAAATAACTGACGTTGAAGAAGAATGTTTAAAATAGCAATCATTAATTTTAAATGAACTGGAAAAGAAACAAATATTTTCACATAATCACCAGCTGTGAAGGTTAATAAACTTCTGGTATCTTTTTTTATAATGTTTTGTTTGGCATGTTAATGAAGAGTTCATTTTTTCACACAGAGAGTGGTGAATCTCTGGAACTCTCTGCCACAGAGAGTTGAGGCCAGTTCATTGGCTATATTTAAGAGGGAGTTAGATGTGGCCCTTGTGGCTAAGGGGATCAGGGGGTATGGAGAGAAGGCAGGTACGGGATACTGAGTTGGATGATCACCCATGATCATATTGAATGGCGGTGCGGGCTCGAAAGGCTGAATGGCCTACTCCTGCACCTAATTTCTATGTTTCTATGTTTCTATAGCTTAATAGAAATTTACTTTATAAATGTACCAATGCCATTTGTAAAACCCACCAACCTAGGTAGGACTTGGCTGTTCTTTTCCTTCCTTACTAGTGTACTGAGAATAGTTTCCATATGTGGTGAATAAGCAAAACTGTGGCAACTGTCCGCCATAGACAATAGGTGCAGGAGTAGGCCATTCGGCCCTTCGAACCAGCACCGCCATTCAATGTGATCATAGCTGATCATCCTCAGTCAGTACCCCGTTTCTGCCTTCTCCCCTGACTCCGCTATTTTTAAGAGCCCTATCTAGCTCTCTCTTGAAAGCATCCAGAGAACCTGCCTCCACCGCCCTCTGAGGCAGAGAATTCCACCGATACACCACTCTCTGTGAGAAAAAGTGTTTCCTCGTCTCCGGTCCAAATGGCTTACTCCTTATACTTAAACTGTGACCCCTGGTTCTGGACTCCCCCAACATCGGGAACATGTTTCCTGCCTCTAGCATGTCCAAGCCCTTAACAATCTTATATGTTTCAATGAAATTACCTTTCATCCTTCTAAGCTCCAGAGTGTACAAGCCCAGCTGCTCCATTCTCTCAGCATATGACAGTCCCGCCATCCCAGGAATTAAACTTGTAAACCTACGCTGCACTCCCTCAATAGCAAGAATGTCCTTCCTCAAATTAGGGGACCAAAACTGCACACAATTGCCGTCCTTCATTGACTGAAAGAGCTTTCTGGTTGAGGCTGCTTTAGTTTCCAATATTTACTTTTATCAGGCTTATTGTTAAACCATCACTAGATCGGAGGAATCGGTGGAGAAATTTTTGGTGGATCTTCTCTTTCTATTAACAATCCCACAGTAATGATGTCATTCAAAGATATCAAACTAAGTTTAATATTGTTTTATGGTAGAGGATTGTCACTTGGATCCATGTAGAAAGCAATCCTATGAAGTTTACTTTCCATAAGATAGACAGTGAAAAGGTAAATTGATACATTCAAAATTTCCTTTAGAAATTCCTTTATACTCCTTTATAATTTACTGTATTTCCCGGCAATGAAGACGCACCTGCGTCAAAGATGGACCCCCAGTTGCTAAATTTTGAAAAAAGGCTGGCGGGTCATAGAATTTCTCACGCTCACGAAAATAAAAAATAAAAATGAAGAAAGTTACAATTCAATTTGCCCAAGGCTTCCAGATCTTCTCCATTCTGAATGACTGAATGGGTGGAGGGTGAGGGCAGGTGGGGAGATGGTGGGGAAAAACGGGAGCACACCGGGACAAGTTGAATCAGTTGTGATCTTATTGAATGACAATACTAGTTCAAGGGACCAATTGAGGTTACTCGCGCTGACACAGGAGTAAGCTCCACCGCCCACTGTCCTGTTATCCATCTCCCGCTGACCCGCTCCACTCTATGATCTTTGCTCTTGAGTTGGTCCCCTCACCGTCCGGTCTCCGAGCCAGGTCAAAAATAGGGATAACCAGAATTTCAAAACTAATACCAACTGCTTTTGTGCGCGTCTGTTGACAAGACAGCAGCATTCTTATTCTCTCTGTTATTCTCACTTGCCCGACAAGCATCACGCACCTCCAAAGCATGTCCCCATGCAAATTTACATTGAAAGACACGGACAGGGCAGTGAATGCCATGCAGGGTCACCCAGCGCAGCAAGTGAGGCAGTGTCCTGCTCCCGGTGGCAGTCGGATTTTAAGGATTTGCTGGAAGTGGCTGACATGAGCGAGGCCGGCGAGCAGCAGGAGAGAGGCGTTCAGACTGAGAGCACTGTCAGAGGTGAGCGGGACGGCAGAAGGCGCTGAGGTGGCGGCCGGTTCCGCTGTCCGGTCCCGGCGGCCGCTCACAGCCTCCCGAGCTACTTCCCTCGCTGGCCACAATGCGGATGTTCCGCACCCGGAGCACCGCGGCAGCGGTGAGTGAATGAGTTGCTGGCATGATCCCCGACCCCCTCCTTCTCAACGCTCCCGCCCTCCCCGCAAGTTTACCACTGGCAGCCCAGGCCGTGCTGACCCAGGCCAGACTCCCCACACGCTGTGAAAGGAACTATCTGCCCCCCAACGGCGCTGCCCTTTTACAGCCGCATCCCATCTGCTGCCAGCAATGAGCGATAGACTTGGCTATCCTTCAGTACAGCAAGATCGTTCCTGATGTTGCTGTACTGAAGGATAGCCCAGTCTATCTATCTTGGCTAACAACCTAACCTTTGGCCTCCAAGACGCAGGTACATTTACGTGCCTTATTTTTGCGTAAAAAATAGCATCTTCATGACCGGGAAATATGGTATTTAATTCCATTGTTAAAATGTACTAGCCTATATAGTACTTAGTAGCATAAGGGAATAAGTGCTCAATGTCTAGCCTACACAGATTCAACCACAAACAAGGCAAGGGTTGGTTTTGGCATTCCCTGGGCCAGGAAGAGCAGGGAAAATTAACCATCTAGCAGCTATTTCACTGACATGTGGTGTGAACCGACATGTACGTGAATGTTCAGTGGGGTCAGTCAGGGTCATCCCTGATGCTCTGTGTCTTCGAGTTTCCTTTCAAAGGTGTAGCCATGTTTCACTGATACAGAACAGATCTTGTTTGGAGCAGTGCAACCTTGTCAGTCTTATGCAACGATATGATGATACTTGATAATGTATTGTCAATTGCACCCAAGTACAGTGACATTTTTTGTTTTTGCATATAAAGCACACAAAAGAGTAGCCACAAAGGCACCGACTAAGTTACATAAAGTACTCATCCGTACTTTATTTTCCCCTCCTCCAAGCCGGGTCCCCCTTAGTTCTTGCCCCCCCCCCCCCCCCCCCCCCCCCCCCCCCCCCCCCCCCCCTCCTCTCCTCGCAAGCATAAATAGGAAAACAAAAACTTTTCCTTTGTTGTGACATAGGGAATCCAACATGCTTCTTAGTAGGTACACAAAAATGCTGGAGAAACTCAGCGGGTGCAGCAGCATCTATGGAGCGAAGGAAATAGGCAACGTTTCGGGCCAAAACCCTTCTTCAGACTAATGGGGGGTGGCGAGGAGAATGCTTCTTTGTAGATTCTTTCTGACTAGACTTAACCCCTGGAGTAGTAATCAATTCCACCAGCTTTGCAAGTGAAGCTACAACTGTTTACAAACACTGTTATATATTAAAACTAAAGTTGCTGTGACTAATTTTCTTTTTCTTCATGTTCCCTTCCATGACTTAGTTCTTCTTGGGAAATCAGGTACAGAACAACATAAATGTCTGATGTATTTTACCTGTTGTGTTGTGTGCTGTGGGACAGTAACTGCTGCTTTGTGGCGTTCAGCCTCTAAACCAATTGGGGACAGCGGCTTTTCCAACCTGTTGCCCAGCAGTTTACGTTTTTCAATGTTGGGTGTTTCCACTGTCATTATGCTATGGGTTTGTGCTGCTCATTTATCATTTAATCATTCGCCTCTTCAAATCGGCTGCTTTAAAGCGAGGTGGGGGTGGAGACATAGAGCTTGCAACTGCAAAAATAAATGCTTGATGCAAAGCCAATCATTACAGTCTGCAAGAGAAAATCACGAGCAAGATTGTTTGTTAACACCCACAAGTATAAAGTGCTGTTTACATTTCTCGTGTTTTCCTCCCTTGTAGTTTGGCGACTCCCAGCAGTTGCGGTTAGTCCGCATCCTACGCAGTACAGTGATGGTTCGTGTTGGCGGAGGGTGGATGGCCTTGGATGAGTTTTTGGTGAAAAATGACCCCTGCAGAGGTAGGTTTTGGTTGGTTCGACCAGCCACCTGCTTGGGCAGCACAAGCTCGCCCTTGTGGTCTAATGTAGAGCCTCTTCATAAGAAGGCACATTCATGTCTGTACAAAATGATGATGGATTATTTCTCGATAGAGGTACAAGCAGGCAGCAGTGCATTGAAATGATTGGCATCAATGAGTTGGAGCGATGTATAGTGTCGGCAACTCCCGACAGGATGTATCCCTGCAGATTTCAACTCGTGGTCCACTCGTCTCACTCCCAAAGCTTAACCATTGATTACCCAGTGTGTTACATTGTCATGGAACAACACATTCTCTAGCTGAAGCAAACAGATTCCTGCTTCCCCCATTGAATGATACATGGCTCTCGGGCAAATTGACAGTTTTCCTATCTCGTTCGTTTTTCAAATTTAAACAATCAAAGAAAAAAAAGGGTGCAGTGTGGCGTCAGCCTAAACACGGGCCACTCATGCTCGAACCCTCGTCAGGAGATACGAGGGCGGGCGCGTGACGTCATGGGCTAGGGGGAGTGTAAGGGGAAGGCTAGGGCTAGGGGGAATCTGAATCTGAGTGTCCTGGTACTTAAGGTTATCTCACCTTGAGGAGTCAACCTGTAGCTGAGCCCGAGAGAACAACCTCGCTCAGCTACAGCAACAACGTAATATAGTTAGCGCACCAACCTAACGTGCCACCACTGAATAAACGACTCCTTGAACCGGCCTGACGTCTCCCCTTTATTCACCACGTTTGGTGCCGCTACAGCAGCATATTACTTTTTAGGCCTTGCAGTCTTGTTCTTCCAGCAATTCTGTGGAGATTCTGCAATTCGGTCTCATTTTCAAGAGACGATGTGTGAAAATAAATCATAGTCAACAAAGGATCTTTCATGGGGATTGTATCTGTGTGAAATGCATTAAGGTATTAGCGGATCCTACCGTTGCGATTTAACAACCGATCAACATCGTAAATCTAAGCTCTGGTACGCAGAATGTCCACCTGCATAAAATTGAGAATTAATTACCGTAGTTATAAGCAGATATAAAGCAATAATACTCATGTTGTTTTATTAGCAAAAATTAGAGCTTTGATCGGACATATGACATGAGTAAGTAAGTAAGTTTATTGGCCAAGTCTTCACATACAATGAATTTGCCTTGGTGCTCCGCCCACAAGTAACAACATGACAATGAGCGTGAAATATTTATAGTTTAGATGTTTTGAGAAATTCATATTAGTTCTTCAAATGATTTATCTGTTTTATCTGCTCTGTGCTTGGTCCTATTTCCTACTAAAAGTTTCTCCTCTTTTTCTATTAATGTGTTGCAATCCCTTTATCATTTCTTCCAGTTCATCATCATGGAAGTAAAATGTTGCATTCGGAATCAAACTCTTCAATTACCAGT
Organism: Leucoraja erinaceus; assembly: GCF_028641065.1. Lineage (NCBI taxonomy): Eukaryota > Metazoa > Chordata > Chondrichthyes > Rajiformes > Rajidae > Leucoraja > Leucoraja erinaceus. The sequence goes on from NC_073381.1 coordinate 16,099,299, forward strand.
CAGTCTCCTATAGGTTGGCAAACCTCCTGTCTCTTTTCCTTCACCATTGTGCTTTCCTACTCTGTATGGCTTAACCCTCCTCGTGGCTTCCAGCAGGCTTTGTGCTTTTTTAATTAAAAAAAAGAGAACTGTAATCCAGTGCGCTTTGTTTCTTTTAACCAACTACAAAATGATCACCCACTTTGAAATGCATGTGAAGTTGCTTATATGACTTTTTTCTTTTACCCGCAGTAATACTCACTGCAAGTAAGTGGTCACCTTGTCTGATATTGTAGCATCCTCCCAAGTGGAATGTATACATCTGTTCTGCCTGAAAGTGGTGTGCTGTTTTAAGCTTCTGCACAAATATTTTTGGAATGGGGGTTTGCTTTAGTGGGTCCCTGGCCTTCTTTTAAACTGGCTGCATGAGGTTAATAGACTCCGAACTCTTGCGTAGTTTTTAACATGAAACTGAACTGAAACCTTTAGTACTATCAACATTTTTTTTTTTTTTTTTATCCCCTTCCATTTAAGTTTTGAAAATTTGCTGGGCTAATTCATCTCGTGTTGCATACGTACACCAGCCTAATTGTTGAGTTGCTGGTATGGATAGGCTTTCAATTCAGATTTCAGTATTATTCCATCATCTGCTGACTATTTTTTTTAACCGTCCTGTTCATTAACCCCCCCCCCACGACCCCCTTCATACTTTCTCTTGCCATTGCAAGTATGCCTTCTGCTTGTGAAGTTGTGGATGATTTACAGCTGATTTTTTTTTTTTTTTTTTTTTCTTCTTCATTCCTTTCTTTCAGCCAAGGGCAGAACAAACGTCGAGTTGCGTGAGAAGTTCATTCTTCCCGAAGGCATGAGTCAATCCATGGCTGCCTTCCGGACACGAGGGCGAAGGTCACGGCCGTCATCAAGGGCAGCTTCACCCAACAGATCAGCATCCAGTGCCAGCCAAAGTGTTTCAGTCCCACCAGTTGTTACAAGTACTCCTCCTAAGGTAGTGTTGAGCGGCACAGTTCAATCCTCAGTGTTTCCTGCGATTGATAATGTTACCAATGTAGCTTAGAATGGCGCTGCTCTAACCCAGCAACCAGCTCATTGCTATTGTTCCTATTCAGCAGCCTAATGATAGTGCAGTGCCTATCTCCCTAATGTATTGATAATTCATTGCATTTGTATAATACTGTCTTAGCCACTTTAATATTTATTTCAGGTTTGTTGCTTCAGTTTTTGTGTGAGGTTGGTTATGGAGTATTGACAAAGTGTTTAAGAAGGAACTGCAGACGGTGGAAAATCAAAGGTACACAAAGATGCTGGAGAAACTCAGCGGGTGCAGCAGCATCTATGGAGCGAAGGAAATAGGCAACGTTTCGGCACGAAACGTTGCCTATTTCCTTCGCTCCATAGATGCTGCTGCACCCGCTGAGTTTCTCTAGCATCTTTGTGTACCATGGAGTATTGACAAGTGTGCATTTAATATAACACATCACGGGAAGATTAACGCATGCCAGACATAGATTGCTTACTAACTTGTAAGGGATTCACATTGTCTTGATCATTGCATTTTTAATTTTACTTTGACCTTATTACACTTCCTTTTCCATGGCATTGTTATTTCCTGGTCATATTACTTTATTGTTTCAATTTCCATTCATTTTCAATGTATCCTTGTTTCATACAGACACCCCAACATTTAATCCGCAATTATGATAAACCATGGTTGACAAACAGCAAAACATCAAGTGCTTATAAATCACCAGAGTCCCCAGAAGGTCGGGTCCCATCTCCAGAGGTATAGTACGGTGAAGTACTCCCAGCTTAAGAGACGAGTGTTGGTAGTGGTCAACATATCAAAAGTGCATTTCGTTTATAGACTGGTTAGCTGTCTTGGATAGGTCTTTATTAAAAAGTTTATTGTTCAGAAAATTCTCCCAGGGGAAAATTTACCTTCTCCCAAGGAAGAATTTTGGGCTGCTTTTCAGGATTCCGAATGCATTTGTCCCTGTTGTACACAATAAATTGAAATTGGAAAATTGAATCACATTTGGAAGTAGTGAATACTAAATACTCTCCTGAATCATTCACAAATTTCTTGTTTCATCTTTTAGAATAAAAGGGATAAAATTGGTGATCAGAGGCACTTGTACTTTAGTGACAAATCACTGAGATGCCACAATCTTCTATTTTTAGAGATTTGTTGTTGGGAATGTTTTAAATTGCCCAATTCATTGATCAAAGTTACCAAATAGTTCACTTTATGAACACTTCTTTCGTGCAGTAGGGTGTTTGTTTATTTAACTACTTCAATCTGTAAATGAAATTGACTTTTATTACCTATCAGTAATTTGCACAACTCATTGTCTAATAATAGGAGCTGTCAGCATTCCAAAGTCCAAGATCCAGAATATTTAACACTGAATCCTGAAAAAGAGCCACTTAATATTTATCTGTAACACTAGAGAGGCTTCCCCCCCCCCCCTCCCAAATCCCTCCAACCCACACTTAATATATCCTGACCTCTAGAAGCTAACATTCATTTATCTTTCCAGACTATCTCTCTTTTCTAAGATTTTCAGTCTTGCAAAACTAACTCCTCTGTTCATGTCATCCTGTTTCACTGCACAGATGGAAGGAATCTTGTGACTGTGTTGTTCTTTCCTTTTTTTTTCCATATCTTAAAATCTTCTTCTCCTGTCACCTTGTGCATGATTGAGTAGTTTCTGTGCATGTAATTCCACGCTGGGTCATGGTACCAGGTTGGTTTCTGAGATCACAGGTTTTGATTATTTTTCTTCTTGGAACTTCTTCTAAAGAAAAAACTTTATTCTGCTTTGAATACGTGGGGTAAGGATGTAGATTTCTTTAAGTGTTTTTGTAATGCTATGCCACAGTTTTAGAGCCAGCGAAGAAATTGGCATTAATCCGTTTTGCATTGCGTTAAGCCATATTTTAAAAAAAGGTTGCATTTACTTTGTATCATTGAAGGCATCAAGTGTTTTACAGCCACTGGTTGAAGTGCTGTTGTCAAGTAGGATACTTGGAGCTAGATTGTAATTATGGCTTCAGAAATATGATGTTGGATCATTGAAGATCAATCGTGATCAAGTAAACCATTAACAATTACAGCACTGAAACAGTTGAAAGTGCTGTTGTCAAGTAGCCTGCATACTAACCCTGGAGCTAGATTGTTAATTATGGCTTCAGAAAGCTATTCCATGCTACCATCTGGATGATCAATCGTGCATCGTTAATATTGAATTGAATGGCTGTGCTAGCTCAAAGGGCCGAATGGCCTACTCCTCCACCTATTTGCTATGTTGATTCAGCCTGATTATCTGTTCCTATTACTCTGCAGTATAAATATTGGCAAAGCCACTGTTGATAACACCCTTCCTTTGAAATCATGGCTGCGAACTATTTTTCACTTCTCTCTGATGGAACCAAGTCCTGACATAATGTCTTGTGAGAAGGCTTCCAACTCTGACAGGCAACACTTCCTCAGCACTATTGTAATCACCCAGATCTTTGCCCAAGTGTGTACAGTGGGACCTGAACCAGCAATCATTTTCCCCAGTGGGGGAGAGTGAGCTTTTTCTAATCTTAACCAAAGTCACCACCATAGATCAAGGAAACACCACATGATTCACCTGTACAGTGCATTCAGAAAGAATTCAGACCCCTTCACTTTTTCCACATTTAGCTTATTCTAAAATGGATTAAATTCTTTTTTTTTATCATCAATCCACACACAAGTTTTTTGCAAAGCAATTAAAAAGAAATAATTGAAATATCACATTTACATAAGTATTCAGACCCTTTACTCAGTACTTTGGTAAGGCACCTTTAGCATCGATTACAGCCTCAAGTCTTCTTGGGCATGACGCTACAAGCTTGGCACACCTGTATTTGGGTCATTTCTCCTATTCGTCTCTGCTGATCTTCTCAAGCTCTGTCAGATTTGATGGGGGAGCGTCTATGCACAATTATTTTCAGGTCCCTCCAGAGATGTTTGATCAGGTTCAAGTCTGTCTCTGGCTGGGCCAATCAAGGACATTCACAGCCAATTAAACTACAAACCTTTGGAATGTGGGAGCAAACCGGAGCACGTGGCGAAAACCCAGGCGGTCCCAGGATGAACATACAAACTCCGTACAGACAACACCCGCAGTCAGGATTGAACCCGGGTCTCTGGCGCTGTAAGGCAGCAACTTTACCACTACGCCACTGTGCCAGGGGGTCGGGTTCTGACCACCTTGGCTGTATGTTACAGTCCCAGCAACCGATGGCTTTGCTCAGGTACACCCATGGAGTGTGCTGAAGGATTCTGTGAAACTGACTGAAAATAATAATTCTTTTAGAATGACAGTGATGGAATTTGAGCTTACTAAAACGTGGGGCACCTCTGCCAATTTAGATTGCTCCTATAGAGGTTGGGCAAGAAGGAGCTGGGTCTGATGTGCCTTTGTCATGTCCAAACCAAGTGCCCTGGCTGACTTGGCCATGAAATCTTCACACGAGTTTAGCACAAATCTGTCACAATTGTGTGGATTGACAGTTAACACAGTTAACGAATAACTACATTATCAAGGTCAGGAGTAACGTATCTGCGAGACATAGGTTAGCATATTACCTTCATTAAAATAGCAGTAGCAAACCTGAGGAGTTTCATGTTGCCATTATCTTATAATTGCTGCTTAACTGAATTCAGTTCCCCTTCTAGATGTGATCTTTAATATCAGCCTCTGGATTAGCTTTTCAGTAACTTCGCTCCTACGCTCCCAATCCTGAAAACGTACAAAACGTTAAGGGCAACATAATAATTGAAGCAAAGACGCGTATTAATTTGAAACATAATGAAGGTTGTAATTTGTTGCACGCAACAAAAGCTTTTCACCGGACCTGGTACACGTGACAATAAACTAAACTAATCTCCGAATCTGAAACAAAACATGTGAAATGTGCAGAGATAGTTGCACAAAGGGAACGCAAAATTGTTTCTTGCATGTACAGTAAGCTGTGAATGTGTGTGACAGTGTCGGGGTGCTTGTGCTCACACCGAGATGTCTATTGAGCTCATATTGCCATTGTGAACTATGGTGGATGCGTTCCCATGTCGGTTAAGCCGTGTTGGTTTTATGTTTCTCAATACATGTGGTTAGCTAACATCTATTAATCATTTTTTTTTTGGTAGAATTTAAGCCTCTATCTCATTTATTTCGTGTGGGAGAGTGTTACACATTTCCACTATCATTTATGTAAAGTAGTATTTCCTGGTCTCACTCTGTTTTGAAGAGAATGCTCCCTTGTTCCCATCAGCAGATAAAAAAAGATTTTTATCAAATACTGCAAGAAGCAAGAAACAAACAAACAGCAAAGAGCGTGAGAATATACAATGAGCTTCATCTGTGGTGCAGGATCTCTGATTTCCATCCTCCTCAGACACACTCATATTACAGTTGTAGAAGTACGCAGCTATGTTCTCCTGGAGTAGCTTCGTATGGGTGTCGTTAAATTATTGATTGTTAATTATCCAGCTGTAAATGTTAATCCTTTGATACTGTGCAGCTGAGAGATGCTCTGAAAAACCTTGAAGCTGGGAATAGGATGGCTTTGTAGAATGATCAACATTTGAAGAAGTCCTGTCTAGATTTTATCTACCTATCACCAGTAATTAAATATTAACCCAGTTCTCTATGTAATAATCTAGGTAACTCCCATCCAGGGAAGCAAGTTGCGGCCACCCGGATATCTCTCTGGGAAGAGTTTCCATTCTGGAGATGACAGCAATGTAACATCAACTCCTCCTTCTAGGGGGAGGTCTCGAGTACCAGGTCAGTGTTCTATGGTGACTGTAATCTCGCTGCTTTCCGTACTTTAAGACCCTGAAGCTTGATCAAGGTTTGTATCAAGGAAATAGGATAGATTTTTTTTTTTTTAAGTCTCCCAGGCTTCCTACAGCTGACGGCCATTGTAAAATATACGTGGTTCAGAACAGGATGGTGTCCAGCTAAAATAAAAACTCAGTGTTGGAAGTACTAAAGAAGTCGGGCAACATTTGTGAGAGAGAAACAGACTTTTCAGTGATGACCTATCACTACAATGGGTTGCGAGCAAATTCAGAAGCCGGAAAGATTGGGAGGTGCGGAAGGAACACAAGGGAAGAGAGATGAGTGAGATTAAATGGTAAAGGAGATAACTGATCGCAGTGAGATATGGGCCTGCCCATTGCCCAGTATTGAATCACTGGCCGACTGCAGTGCATGCATGGCAGCCCGTTACATGCGTCCTGCACCTGCGCAGCAAAGTTTGGCCATTCACTTGGCCCCCTGCACTCTCCGTAGGGACATTTAGTAAGTGACTGAGCCTAGGAAGTGGACACACTCTCTGCCTGGCAGCTCCCACCACTGCAGCCCTGTTCATAGAAACATAGAAAATAGGTGCAGGAGTAGGCCCTTCGAGCCTGCACCGCCATTCAATATGATCATGGCTGATCATCCAACTCAGTATCCTGTACCTGCCTTCTCTCCATACCCCCTGATCCCTTTAGCCACAAGGGCCACATCTAACTCCCTCTTAAATATAGCCAATGAACTGGCCTCGACTACGTTCTGTGGCAGAGAGTTGCAGAGATTCACCAATCTCTGTGTGAAAAATGTTTTTCTCATCTCGATCCTAAAAGATTTCCCCCTTATCCTTAAACTGTGACCCCCCAACTTGTTCTGTACTTCCCCAACATCGGGAACAATCTTCTAAATTCTAGCGAGTACAAACCGAGTCTTCAAAGTTCCTTTGAAGCTTCATTTAATTGGCTTTTTTTTTTTTAAATCTCCACATTTCTGTTTCTATCTAATTATTAAGTTCTTATTTTTATTTGATTTCAATTTAAATTGTTTGCCTTGTCATCGATTGTTTGCCGATGATCTCTGAGCATCACAGAAATGTAGAGAAAATTGAGTGTTGGATTTGAGAACTAGAGGTCATTGGGAAATAAATGAAGTCAATGCAAACAATTTATATGTAAAATCAAATAAGAATAATAACTTAATCATTTGCTGGATACAGAAATGTGGAGAACATATTTAGTTTTGGAATTGAGCATCAGAGATCATTGGGAAGAACTGCATCGGCCTTCTGGATGCTTGGAACCTCTGGACGGCTGTGATGTGGTTGCCAGATGTGTTCCATCAGGCTTTGCACAACCCCTACTCTATTGGGGTCCATGTTAGGGGCTGACACAAAGTATGGGTCTGGTCTAATATTGTGAAACAAAAGTGATCGGTAATTGGACAGGCAGTTATATAAATGGGCATAGCAGAATCACAGTGAACAGCTGTTGTTTGAAATAAATTAGAATGGTAGCTATGAGCTACTATTGATGAATTGTGAGTCTGGGAGATGTCATTGTAAATTTTCATCAAGCTCTTGTTGAACTTTCTAAGGAGGCAAGGGACAAAGAAATCACACTGGGAGTGAAAGGTGACCAGAGCAAGGAGGAGCAATGGGACCCCTAATGGGAAGCGTGGGTAGGGATGGGAATGATAAATGGGATCGAATATGTTCAGGGGCCCTGATATCACTCATAGAGGGGAGCCATTGTTCAGTAAAAATAAACATAATATGGGGAAAAATGGAACAGAATCCTTAACCAGAACATGGTCAAGATGTCTGTGGGATTTATTTATTTTCTAGAGAGTTAAAGGTTCAAGAGTTCTAGAGAGTTAAAGAGTAAAAGAACTGGGGCGTTAAAATATGGGCCTTAGAAAGTGAGCAAAGGACTGCGATGCAAAGCTACTAAAAGTTTGAACATTAGCAGGAGACAGTATAGGTATAATCATTTATGTGTTGGAAAGGGGACTATAGAAGAGCACCTAAACAGTTCTTGAATAAAGGAGGTCTGAAGAATGGTCCTGATACGAAACATCACACATCCTTTTCCCCCAGAGATGCTGTGTGACCCGCTGAGTCACTTCAGCAATTTGTGTCTATCTTGAATAAATAATGTTCACATAGCCAGGATGCCCCTTCACCTGTGCAAAACCTGCAGAGAGGTGTTCAGTGTAAGGGCAAGTTTGAAATGGATGAGGATTGATTAGACCATGATTTAATTTCGTTTTAAATGGAGGGGTCTGTTCTGGTGGAGAATGGAACTGATAGGGTTTTGGAAGTCCTCAGTGAAAAGCAGACTCTGAGGAACAGGGATTTGGAACTGCTGTATGGGGGATGGGGGGGGGGGGGGGTGGGGGAGGGGGTGGGGGGGGGGAGTGGTGAAGGGGGGGGGGGGGGGGGGGGTTACTCTCCTGAGCTGTTGCCTGAAACTAGGTATGTTTAACTATATCTCTTGCGTCACTGAATATAAAAAATAACTAAAAAAACAAATAAATAAAACCTTAAAGATAAATAAATAAATAGATGGATACGTGAGTAAATAAATAGACAGATAAATAGATAAATGAATCAATCAATAAATGGATGGATAAATAAATAGATGGGCAGATAAATAAATAAATAAATAAATAGATAAATAAATAGATGGATAAGTGAGTGAGTGAATTATGCAATTGTGTTTATGTAGTTGTCCTTAGTCATTTGATTGTACGATACGATATGATAGAATAGAACTTTGTTTATCCCAGGAGGGAAATTGATCTGCCAACGATCATTAAACACAAGATACCTGAAACATGAAATTAAAGTGACGAATGGAAAGGATTGGGGATGTCAGGGGTGGGGGGGGAGAGGAGAGTCAGTCTACCCCACGACAGAAGGGGGAGAAGTTATACAGTTTGATAGCCACCTGGAAGAAGGATCTCCTGTGGCATCCTGTACAGCATCTTGGTGAAACCAGCTTGTGGGATGTGAGATGTAATCTGCATTTCATGTCGTAAACAATGGTTTAACTCATTTAACCTACGATCTATGTGTATTCAATCCAGCCTTAGAGTCAAGAAAAGTCCCAAGCCGTCCCACAAGCCGCGCGGGAAGCAAGACTGGCAGCAGAGCAAGCAGTCGCCGGGGGAGTGATGCTTCCGATTTTGACATTTCAGATATCCAGTCTGTGTGCTCGGATGTTTCGGAGGCAGTGCCTGAAACTAGCAGATCAGGGTCACGAGCAGGATCTCGGCCATCTTCAGCGAAAGCATCGAAAATCCCGACACCATCAAGGAGGTCTCCAGCAACTAGCAAACTGAGTGCAACCTCCAAAAGATAGTGTGATCTCAGCGACGACCTCCAAAGTAATACCATGATGCAGACCGTGGGATGTAAAATAATCTGTAGAATCTGTTGTGAAATATTGCAAGAAGTGGACTTTTGATGCTGCAGAATGGCCTTATTTGTGCGTTTGTCTTGTAAGGTATATTATTTTATGTGAATAAATTTTCTGTTCCTTTTTTTTCCTTGATGCCATATCCTCTGGAGGGAAAATTAAAAGAGCTTTTAAGAAAGATGTAAGTTAAACTAATATTTTTACATGTAATGTAGAATTGGGTAACTATTGCTGAAAGCGGTTTCTGAATGTACGACTGTAAAAACAAAGCCCCAGGAACACGTCTTGTCAGTTAGCAGGCAGGTTTGCCAACAACTCTGATTACCTCATGTACAATTCTAATGAGGCAATGCTGAATATTATGAAATAACTTTATTTGCTCGGCGCTGATATTTTCTGAATTAAATACAAAGCAAATGTCTGTGTCCCAGGTAAAAAGGGATGTAAAATGCCTATCAGCATTACCTTCATGTAGCAAATCGAATTTACTCTCAACTGTTCAGTTAACACATTCATGTCGGCTGTGAAGAAGACACTTTAAACCCCCCCCCCTCCCCGCAACATTTTTGTGCCATTTTATTTTGCTGAAATCAAACTGCCATTATTAAAACTCTCCTGCCCTCCCACAAGAAGTAATTTGTACTACTAATAATTAATATATTAAGTATGAAGTGTTAATGTCAATGTGAAATTTTCTTTTGCTTGAGTGGAAGACAATTGTACCATTGATCCCATTTTGTATTAAAGCAAAGTTGCTTGCAATGAGTCTAAAACTGAATCATCCATGTTTGTTCCTTTAATGGTAATAGTTCACAATCTTCTATTTTAATGGTAATATTCACAATCGTTTTTAAAAATTAAAGCAAATGGCAATTTGCTGATGCCGGTAAAATGAGTAGGAATTCCCACTGGTGCTGAAATTCTTTTCTAAATATAAACGTTTTGTTTGAGCTTCACTTTATCAATGTCAAGATTGTAGATTTGCGTCTCAGAATTAAGGTGCAATAACACATTCTACATTTTACACCATCTTTCCATCCGAGAAACCCATGGGGAGAAGACTGGGCATTGAGCCTGAGGGAGATATTAAAAGAGAAAAAAGGTTTGGCCAAACATTGATATTTGAGGATCTTAAAGGAGGTCCATAAGATCCAGGACGGTTACCCAAATGTGAGACCAAGCAACTGAAAGCACGATAGTAATGCGTGGGGTAAAAGAAAGGTGCAGGAATCAAGAATGAAGACTTTGAGAAGAACTGGACAATGGTTATTTGTTTGTGATTTGGACATGGCTGACTATTTGTTCCTATCCTCAAGAAGATGGAGATGAGCCCCTTCCCTGAACTGTTGAAGTACATGTGTATACATATTTATATATTTCCAAAGATAGATACAACAAGCTCTGGAGTAACTCAGCAGGTCAGACAGCACCTCTGGTGAAAACCAATAGGTGACATTTCGGGTCGAGACCATTTTTCAGACTGCGAGTCGGGGCAAAGATCAATGAGAGATAGATGTTTAAGAAAGAACTGCAGATGCTGGAAAAATCGAAGGTAGAATGTAGATTGGTTTATGCATGCAATGTCAAAAAGCTGGAGAGGCAGCATCTATGGAGCGAAAGAATGGGTGACGTTCGGGTCGAGACCCTTCTTCAGACTGATGTGGGGGGGGGGGGGGGGGGGGAAGAAGAAAGGAAGAAGTGGAGACAGTAGGCTGTGGGAGAGCTGGGGAGGGGGAGGAGGGAGAAAGCAGGGACTACCTGAAATTGGAGGTCAATGTTCATACTGCTGGGGTGTAAACTACCCAAGCGAAATATGAAGTGTTGCTTCTCCAATTTGCGGTGGGACTCACTCTGGCCATGGAGGAGGCCCAGGACAGAAAGGTCGGATTCGGAATGGGAGGGGAAGTTGAAGTGCTGAGCCACCGGGAGATCGGGTTGGTTATTGCGAACTGTGCGGAGGTGTTGGGTGAACCGATCGCCAAGCCTGCACTTAGTTTCACCGATGTAGAGCAGTTGACACCTAGAACAGCGGATGCAATAGATGAGGTTGGAGCAGGTGCAGGTGAACCTCTGCCTCACCCGGAAAGACTGCTTAGCTCCTTGGATGGAGTCAAGGGAGGGAGGTAATGCGACAAGTGTAGCATTTCCTGCGGTTGCAAGGGAAAGTAGCAGGGGATGGGGTGGTTTGGGTGGGAAAGGACGAATTGACGGAGGGAGTGGTCTGCGGAAAGCCGGAAGGGGAGATGGGAAGATGTGGCCAATGGTGGGATCCCGTTGGAGGCACCTCATCCTGGGTGCAGATGTAACGTGGACTGAGGAATTGGGAGTAGGGGATAGAGGACGGAGGTGTTCCAAACCAGGGCATCGTGGATGTCCTCATTCTTTAGGGAATGGGGGTTCCAGTCTTCTACTATAGATGAGGCTCTCACCAGGGTCTCCTCTACATCCCGTAGCTCCGCCGGGACCCGTTAATCTTTACTCTTTGTTTCCTGTCTGCCAACCAATTTTCTATCCATGTCAGCACTCTACTCCCAATACCATGTGCCCTAATTTTTCCCACTAATCTCCTATGTGGGACTTTACCAAATGCTTTCTGAAAGTCCAGGTACACTACATCCACTGGCTCTCCCTTGTCCATTTTCCTAGTTACATCCTCAAAAATTTCCCGAAGATTAGTCAACCATGATTTCCCCTTTGTAAATCAATACTGACTCAAACCGATCCTGTTACTGCTATCCAAATGTGCCGCTATTTCATCTTTTATGATTCACTCCAGCATCTTCCCCACCACCGATGTCAGGCAAACTGGTCTATAATTCCCTGTTTTCTCTCTCCCGCCTTTCTTAAAAAGTGGGATAACATTAGCTACCCTCCAATCCACAGGAACTGATCCTGAATCTATAGAACATTGGAAAATTAACACCAATGTGTCTACAATTTCTAGAGCCACTTCCTTAAGTACCCTGGGATGCAGACCACCAGGCCCTGGGGATTTATCAGCCTTCATTTCCTGCCTAATGTGGATTTCCTTCAGTTCCTCTGTCACCCCAGATCCCCTGGTCACTAGAACATCATGCAGATTGTTTGTGTCCTCCTTAGTGAAGACAGATGCAAAGTACCTGCTCAACCCATCTGCCATTTCCATGTTCCCCATAATAAATTCATCTTTTTCAGTCTTCAAGGGTCCAACTTTGGTCTTAACTATTTTTTTCCTCTTCACATACCTAAAGAAGCTTTTACTATCCTTCTTTATATTCTTGGCTAGCTTACCTTCATACTTCATCTTTTCTCCCTATATTGCCTTTTTAGAAGGTTCGGCCCGAAACGTTGCCTTTTTCCTTCGCTCCATAGATGCTGCTACACCCGCTGAGTTTCTCCAGCTTTTTAGTGTACCTTTGCCTTTTTAGTTATTTAGGTGGCCGATTGGGAAAGGGGGAGATGCAGCGAGACCTAGGTTTCATGGTACACCAGTCATTGAAGGTAGGCATGCAGGTGCAGCAGGCAGTAAAGAAAGCGAATGGTATGTTAGCTTTCATTGCAAAAGGATTTGAGTATAAGAGCAGGGAGGTTCTACTGCAGTTGTACAGGGTCTTGGTGAGACCACACCTGGAGTATTGCGTACAGTTTTGGTCTCCAAATCTGAGGAAGGACATTATTGCCATAGAGGGAGTGCAGAGACGGTTCACCAGACTGATTCCTGGGATGTCAGGACTGTCTTATGAAGAAAGACTGGATAGACTTGGTTTATACTCTCTAGAATTTAGAAGATTTAGAGGGGATCTTATAGAAACTTACAAAATTCTTAAGGGGTTGGACAGGCTAGATGCAGGAAGATTGTTCCCGATGTTAGGGAAGTCCAGGACAAGGGGTCACAGCTTAAGGATAAGGGGGAAATCCTTTAAAACCGAGATGAGAAGAACTTTTTTCACACAGAGAGTGGTGAATCTCTGGAACTCTCTGCCACAGAGGGTAGTTGAGGCCAGTTCATTGGCTATATTTAAGAGGGAGTTAGATGTGGCCCTTGTGGCTAAGGGGATCAGGGGGTATGGTGTGCAGTCATAGGTGAAGAGGGAGTAGAGGAGGGGGCTCAGCACACAGCCCTGTGGAACGCCGGTGTTCAGGGTGAGGGTTGAAGAGGTGTGCTTGTCTAACCTCACAGACTGGGGTCTGTTGGTTAGAAAGTCCAGTATCCAGTTGCAGAGGGAGGGGTCGATGCCCAGGTTACCGAGTTTGGTGATCAGTTTTGATGGTATAATGGTGTTGAATGCTGAGCTGTAATCGATGAACAGCATTCTTACGTAAGTGTCTCTGTTGTCGAGGTGGGAGAGGGCGGAGTGAAGTGCCGTTGAGATGGCATCCTCCGTACTCCTGTTCTAGCGGTAGGCAAACTGATAGGGATCCAGTGTGGGGGGTAGGCAGCTTTTGAGGTGTGCCAGGACCAGCCTCTCAAAGCACTTGGTGATGATGGGGGTAAGTGCAACTGGGCGGAAGTCGTTGAGGCTTGCCGCAGTGGAGTGTTTTGGCACTGGCACGATGGAGGTGGTTTTGAGGCAAGTGGGGACAACTGCTTGGGCAAGTGACAGGTTGAAGATGTCAGTCCAGACGTCTGTCAGCTGCGCAGCACAGGCCCTGAGCACGTGCCCGGGGATGCCGTCAGGGCCAGCAGCCTTACGTGCATTAGTCCTACTCAGTGCCACGTACACGTCGTAGGGGGTGAGTGTGAGGGGTTGGTGATCGGCAGGTAGCACAGCCTTGATGGCTGTCTCTAGATTGTCCCTGTCGAAGCGGCCATAGAAGTGATTAAGCTCCTCAAGGAAGGAGGCGTCACTGGATGTGGGGGTGATGTTGGAGGGTCTGTAGTCCGTGATGGCCTGGATGCCTTGCCACATGCGTCGGGGGTCGGAGTTGTTGTTGAAGTGTTGTTGAAGCCATGATCATATTGAATGGCCGTGCAGGCTCGAAGGGCCGAATGGCCTACTCCTGCACCTAATTTCTATGTTTCTGTTTCTGTTGCTCTTTAAACATTACCCAATCCTCTTGCTTCCAGCTCATCTTTGCTATGTTGTACTTCTTCTCTTTTATTTTTATAATGTCCCTGACTTCCCTTGTCAGCCACGATCGCCCCTTACTCCCCTTGGAATCTCTTCTCCTGTTTGGAATGAACTGATGCTGCATCTTCTGTATTATTCCCAGAAATACCTGCCATTGTTGTTTCACTGTCATCCCTGCTAGGATATCTATCCAGTCAACTTTAGCCTGCTCCTCCTTCATGGCTTCATAGTCCACTTTGTTCTACTGTCAATGTTCATACCACTGGGGGTAAACTGCCCAAGCAAAATCTGAGGTGCTGCTCCTCCAATTTGCAGTGGGACTCACTCTGGCCATGGAGGAGGCCCAGGACAGAAAGGTCGGATTTGGAATGGGAGGGAGAGTTGAAGTGCTGAGCCACCGGGAGATCGGTGCTGGGACCGCAGCTATTTACAATATATATTAATGATTTAGTTGAAGGGATTCAAAGTAACATTAGCAAATTTGCAGATGACACAAAGCTGGGTGGCAGTGTGAACTGTGAGGAGGATGGTATGAGAATTCAGGGTGACTTGGACAGTTTGGGTGAGTGGGCAGATGCATGGCAGATGCAGTTTAATGTGGATAAATGTGAGGTTATCCACTTTGGCTGCAAAAACAGGAAGGCAGATTATTATTTAAATGGTGTCAAGTTGGGAAAAGGGGAAGTACAATGGGATCTGGGGGTCCTTGTTCATCAGTCAATGAAAGAAAGCGAATGGCATATTGGCCTTTATAACAATAAGAGTTGAGCATAGGAGCAAAGAGGTCCTTCTGCAGTTGTACTTGGCTCTAGTGAGACCACACCTGTAGTATTGTGTGCAGTTTTGGTCTCTAAATTTGAGAAAGGACACCCTTGCTATGGAGGGAGTTCAGCGTAGGTTTACAAGGTTAATTCCTGGGATGGTGGGAATTATGTTGATAGAATGGAGCGGCTGGGCTTGTATACTCCGGAATTGAGAAGGATGAGAGGGAATCTTATTGAAACAAATAAGATTATTAAGGGTTTGGACATGCCAGAAGCAGGAACATGTTCCCGATGTTGGGGGAGTACAGAACCAGGGGCCGCAATTTAAGAATAAGGGGTAAGGCATTTAGAACGGAGATGTGGAAACACTTTTTTACACAGAGAGTTGTGAGTCTGTGGAATTCTCTGCCTCAGAGGGCAGTGGAGGCCGGTTCTCTGGATACTTTCAAGAGATAGCTTTATAGGGCTCTTAAAGATAGCAGAGTCAGGGGATATGGGGAGAAGGCAGGAACGGGGTACTGATTGTGGATGATCAACCATGATGACATTGAATGGCGGTGCTGGCTCGAAGGGCCGAATGGTCTACTCCTGCACCTATTGTCTATTGACTTCTCTAATTTCAGGTAGTTCTTGCTCTCTCCCTCCTTCCTCTCCCCTTCCCAGCTCTCCCACAGCCTACCGTCTCCGCATCTTCCTTTCTCCTTCCCGCCTCCCCACCCCCACCCCCACATCAGTCTGAAGAAGTGTCTCGACCTGAAACATCACCCATTCCTTCACTCCATAGATGCTGCCTCACCCGCTGAGTTACTCCAGCTTTTTGTTACCATTGAGAGATATAGATGGTGATAGAGAGAGATATATTGAACAAATGAATGAAAGATATGCAAAAAAAGTTACGACTATAAAGGGAATAGGCCATTGTTAGCTGTGGGTTAGGTGAAAATGAATTACAGACAATGAGACTCAACAGGACCTATTATTAGTTGATATTAGTTGATATTAGTAACGACGTGGGTAGAGGAGGGAGAAAGAAGGGTTGCAAGAGTTTTTTGAAGCTGGGTTGTAAGCTGCCCATATTTCCCATAGTTTGTATGATCAACAGGCCCCAGGCTCTTCTGCCCCAGTCTGACTAGGTAGTGGTCACCGATTTGGAAAGTGAATAAGTACAGTGGAATCTGTAAATTTAGAGATGCAGTTCTGAAACGAGCCCTTCGACCCACCGAATCCGCGCCGACCAGCGATCCCCGTACACTAGCATTATCCTACACACAATAGGGACAATTTACAATCGTACCAACCCAATTAACCTACAAATCTGTAAGATTTTGGAGTGTGGGAAGAAATTGGAGGTAAATATAACACTGGATAGGCACATGGATATGCAGGGAACAGTTGGTCATGGCATCATGTTCAGCACAGACATTGCGGGCTGAAGGGCCTGTCCCTGTACTATACCGTTCTACTGGAAATGTCTGTTTCAAACATGTCCTATCTCTACCAAATGTTCAACATTCCTATCAAGTCTGTTTGTAACTTTCTCTCACTTCATAAAACCAATCCTAATTTTCGCATTGAATGTATGAACATATGCCATACTTCCCAAACTATTTTAATAGAGTGATTATCAGACAACACTTGACACTGAGCCACATAAGATTTTAGGACAGATGTGGTTGGAAAAGTGATAGGTTTCAATGAACCTCTTTGTAGGATAGAGGGATTATTGCATATTAACTTAAAGTGCATCACTATGGAGCAGAGATTAAAACAGGCTTGCAAAAGGCATAACAATTGGAAAAGTGTAGTGATATCATGAGGCCGATCTGTAGATGGATGAAAAAACAAAGATCTGTAGAGGGATGAAAAAACAAATCACGGAAAGTTTGAAATTGCCAGAATCAAAATTAATATATTTCAGGAATCCTGCGGGACCATATCATGTTGTTTCCAGTATTATGGCTTAATATCCTTCATATATCGTGGGGTTCAAAACCTGTGGCCTTATTGTCATTTAATGGAAAATCAAGATTAAACCTTAATGATTCTTGCAATAAAATCCAGCAAGCTGTGGATTTTAGTGGACATCCACCTGAAATGCAGTTTTAATGTCTTGTGAGAAAAACTCTCATTCATGCCATGCAACACATGATTCATGCAAATTTGCACTGGCCTATGCTTACAAAGGATGTCCACACACTTAAATTGTCTGAAGCAACTTCTTTCAACTAAAGTCCAGATATAAAAGATAAGATATGAAACCTTTCTTTGGAATTGGAAGAAGAAATTTATTTTATAAATTGACATAGGGCCTCAACCTGAAATGTAGACAATCGCTCCAGCAGAATTTCATTGCCCAAATTCCAGCATCCGCAGCCCCTTGTGTTTCTGTGACAATAATTCTTTGGTGCCCTACATTTCAACAGTCAGCATCTTTCTACATTCATAAAACATTGGCCAACAGCACAATCTCACAGGACAAAAACAATGTAGTCCTGCTGTCATCAACATGTAACAAGCACGTTCTTGTATATGCCTAACAATAAACCTTGGTTTTTCTCAATAAATCAGTTGTGTAAATGAAAGGCAGCAACCTACAGTATCTCACATTTCATTTGTTTCAAAACATTCATATACAGACCATACACTGTTTAGTTTAGTTTATTGTCACGTGTACCGAGGTGCAGTGAAAAGCTTTTGTTGCGTGCTAACCAGTCAGTGGAAAGACAAGACATGATTACAATTGAGCCATCCACAGTGTACAGATACATAATAAAGGCTATAACATGTGTAACATTTAGTGCAAGATAAAGCCAGTAAAGTCTGATCATAGATAGTCTGAGGGTCTCCAATGAGGTAGATAGTAACCATATAACCATATAACAATTACAGCACGGAAACAGGCCATCTCGGCCCTACAAGTTCGTGCCGAACAACTTTTTTCCCTTAGTCCCACCTGCCTGCACTCATACCATAACCCTCCATTCCCTTCTCATCCATATGCCTATCCAATTTATTTTTAAATAATACCAATGAACCTGCCTCCACCACTTCCACTGGAAGCTCATTCCACACCGCCACCACTCTCTGAGTAAAGAAGTTCCCCCTCATGTTACCCCTAAACTTCTGTCCCTTAATTCTGAAGTCATGTCCTCTTGTTTGAATCTTCCCTATTCTCAATGGGAATAGCTTGTCCACATCAACTCTGTCTATCCCTCTCATCATTTTAAAGACCTCTATCAAGTCCCCCCTTAACCTTCTGCGCTCCAGAGAATAAAGACCTAACTTATTCAACCTATCTCTGTAACTTAGTTGTCGAATCCCAGGCAACATTCAGGTTCAGGATTCCTCTCTAGTTGTGGTGGGATGGTTCAGTTGCCTGATATCAGCTGGGAGGAAACTGTCCCTGAATCTGGAAGTGTGTGTGTTCACACTGCTACACCTTTTGCCGGATGGGAGAGGAGAGAGGAGGGAGTGGCCAGGGTGTGGCTTGTCTTTGAGTGTACAGAGTGGTACACATCGCCCCACATCTGGAACACTCACACTTTACACATTCTCAAACAGATAGAATAGATGTTGTGACTGGCCCCTCCCTCAGATGCCACTCTGATCCCTATCACCAGCTGACCAGGAGAGGCCAGTCCCCAGCATCAGTCCTGGCTCCAATTAGTTGACATTGCATGATTGAACACCTGAACCTCGTCAGCCTAATCCCAGGCATCCCAGCCAGAGGGAGAGAGCTGCCTGCTTGTTAGCTGTGTTCCCCTTGAACCACTGGGACAAGCCTCAGACCATTAGTGCCACTGTGTGGTCAAGGCTGAGCTGCTGGAAAGAAGTCTTAGATGGCCTGTGACTCTACTGAGGCCACGACTGAGATGTTAGTTGCTCCTCCTGCCCACAGACAATGAGGGACTGCACCCGCACACAGAGGCAAAGACTGAGCTGCCAGGATAAGCCAAAGACCACCAGTGGTGCTTCTTCAAGCCCCAAAGCTGAGCCGCGAGGATAAGCCTGAGATTGCCACAACTCCTCCTCTCAGAACAGCACTGAATGGCAGGGGCAAGCCTGAGATCACCAGATGATGAGGGATAGCGCCCCCATGTGGTTCTGGACATTCTTGTTACTGAAAAGAAAACATATCACGTGAGTTCACCCTAGTGTGAGTATTGGTGTGGTGACTGCTGAACCTGGCTGCAACCCTGATGCCACAGAGTCCACTGAAAGTTGTTCATGTTAGCCATAACCCCTAGTGAGCTTTGTTGCACGCTTGTCATCTTATGCCATTTTAGAATCAAGTTTTCAATCTCTAATTATAGCAGATTTTTACTGTGTGGGACATTTTAATAAGCTGGTTTCAAATGTTACGACCCATATTCTGGTCAGAATCCCATTACACATTAAGGCATGAGAAACTCAGCGGGTGTGGCAGCATCTCACACAGAGAGTGGTGAATCTCTGGAATTCTCTGCCACAGAAAGTAGTTGAGGCCAGTTCATTGCTATATTTAAGAGGGAGTTAGATGTGGCCCTTGTTGCTAAAGGGATCAGGGGGTATGGCGAGAAGGCAGGTACAGGATACTGAGTTGGATGATCAGCCATGATCATATTGAATGGGGGTGCAGGCTCGAAGGGCCGAATGGCCTACTCCTGCACTTATTTTCTATGTTTCTATCTATGGAGCGAAGGAAATAGGCAACGTTTCGGGTCAAAACCCTTCTTCAGACTTTCGATTTTCCAGCATCTGCAGTTCCTTCTAAATACCTTAAGGCATTGTTGCACCAGGTGTAAGATTGTAGAAACTAGGAACTGCATATGCTGGTTCAATTGTGGTTTTACTGGACACAAAGTGCTGGAGCAATTCAGTGGGTCAGCATCTCTGGAGAACATGGACAGGTGATATTTTGGGTTGGGACTCTTCTTCAGATTGTTCTTTCCAGCCAACCCAGACTTCCTAAAGTGGCAGCAAGCACCAGGCTTGGGAGATACTGCTAGTCAGCTCAATATCCTTCTAAGTGAGGGTGAACTTTTAACACCCCAAAATAGCTGACTAAAGCACAACTGTTCTCTTATAGAATTTGGCAAACCTCTCCGACAGACATAAACGGCATCTAGTAATTAACTAAACCAGTCAACAGCCAGCTAGACACTGCTGCATTGGCAGTATAGGTTGGAAGCACTAAGACCATACTGCTTTGCATGTATAGTTGATCCAGTAGCTACATCATGTCTTTGGCTTGTCCTCCAAATAATTGCATGAAATTGGCAGTGATAGATTCATCACAAGATAGCACATGGGCTGTCAAGCAGAAGACCAGTATTTTTCCTCAAGCTTAGAAAGAATTGTTGTAGGGATAATCAACTCTCTCCTTATCAACCCGTCTCTAGACTGACACTGCTGGAGGTTGGGAGAGGATCTCAGCTCATTCACTGTTTGCAGAGCATCTTTAGACTTTAGAGATACAGCGTGGAAACAGGCCATTTGGCCCACTGAGTCTGTGCCGACCCATGATCACCCCGTACACTAACACTATCCTACACACTCGGGACAATTTACAATTTTACCGAAGCCAATTAACCTGCAAATCTGTACTACTGTGGATGTGGGGGGAAATCGGAGCACCGAGAAATCCCATGTGGTCACAGTTAGAATGTGGAAACTCCGTGCAGACAGCACCATTAGTCGGGATCAAACCTGAGTCTCCGGCACTGTCAGGCAGCAATTCTACCACTGTATTGGCACACTCCACAACACCTATTGCCTAGACCCCAGAAAATGGTCAGGTGTTGAGAAATTCTAGCAGGGAGAAGAGTTGAAGAGTTAAGGAGAAGGGTGAAGGAAAGACAACTATAGGTTGGCAATATATTCTTGATTCCCCCTCTTGGCTTATTCCCAAACTTGGACAATAGTGTCAAGTCCCTAGCTGGCGGGGGAGGGTCCTGTACATTGTGCAGGTGTACATTGGGAAATAGGCAGGGTCCTGTACATAGTGCTGATGTACTATTGGGAATTGACATGCTGTAGAAAGTATGTATTTGTCATGGTTACAGATAGGAAGGTTCTTCCAACTGCTCTTGTAAAGTGGCTCCAAATATCATTTGCAGGCTGCCGCCAGGGAGGACTCCCAGTTTGTTTCTATAAAGAGAAGCCTCGTTGATTTGCAAAGTAAGCATCTACAGTAAGCTGCTTCTGGACCTGCGCCTGCCAGCGGACTGCTGGGATGACATTTAATTTTAATAATAGATATTTACTGGTTCTAACCTCTTCAGTCAACCTAAATATAAACTTGCCAGATTGTTAGAAAAAATGTGCCTTTTATTATATAGTCTATTGACAGTAACAAGTCTCCACCATATTAGACAACTAGTTGTCATCTTAAGCCCCGTCCCACTTAGGAAACCTAAACGGAAACCTCTGGAGACTTTGCGCCCCATCCAAGGTTTCCGTGCGGTTCCCGGAAGTCTCCCTAATGGTCGAAAGTGGTTTCCGCTTCTTCTATTTTTTCGCCGATTATTTCAAGACCTTCCACCACCTGCAACCTCCGGCAACCACCTGCAACCTCCGGCAACCACCTTCAACTAGCATCGCAACCGACTTCGACTAAAAAATTACCGATTTTTAAAATGGCAACCTAATTTTAGTCGCGGCCGGTTTTGAATTTTTTGAAATAATCGCCGGAACATAGAAGAAGCGGAAAACACGTTCGACCATTAGGGAGACTGACAAAAACCTCCGGGAACTGCACGGAAACCTTGAGTGGGGCGCAAAGTCTACAGAGGTTTCCATTCAGGTTTCCTAAGTGGGACAGGGGCATTAGTCACTTGAAATTGAAGATGACTTGCTCCCACTCCAGTTTTGTGTGCCCTGAGGTAACTAATGAGGCCAATGTGGGAACCACAGGCTCTTCTACACAGAGCAGTTGGCGCTTGACTTCATGCATGAGATCATGCACTTTTCTGACCCAAGCAGGCCCTCTGCATGCTCCCGATGCTTGGACTTGAGATCCTCAAAACCATCACAAATGCTCCTTCTCCACATTGAGCGGTCTTGTGCCAGGGATGCCCAGGAATCAGAGTGAGCTTTGCATTCTTTCAAGGAGGTTTTGAGCTTTGGCTTTTTTCCTTTATCCGTCTGGCTATCTCTTTCAGTGACAGAGCTAGGGGCAGCATGTCAGCTGTCGGGCGTACAAAAGATGTGGCTGAACGTAACCAGTCTCAATGCTGTGGAGATTAGCCTGGGAGAGGATGTGTACCGCATGCCTCTGGAAGTTCAACATTTTCGGTAGTTTAACTTGGAGGTGTTTCAAGATGACATTATCTTGGGCATTCATAGAATTGAGTGGAGAAAGAAACAAACCAAAGCTGAGTGTGGGATTGATAGTGGGGATGGGGGATGTGGGAGGTATGATTTGGATGGAATGACAGATTTGCAATGATTTAATAATAGTTTAATTTCATTTGTAAAGCTATTGATATTTAATTTACTTTCTGAATAAAAAGGCCCACACTTGTGTTGAGTCCCCTGGACTGAAGAATTTTGGAAATGACAGATTTTTTTGGTCTTGATTTAGTTAAATTTTAGTTTAATAGGTTGTGTTATGTGTGGGGGGGGGGGGTGGGGATGAAACATGTTTTTTTGTCTCTTCCTTCGGGGGAATGCGACTCTTTCTGTCGTATTCCCCCCCCCCTCTCTGCCTACATCTGCGCTGAGGCCTAATGGCGGAACTGGCGGCCTCCAACTGCGACCGACCTCGAGGCTCCGGAAGCAGAGCCAGCCAGGACTCACCAACACGAGTCTGGCCGAATTCGGAGCTGTGGCGGCGTTCCGGTGGCGGCGGCACGACTCGGGGCTGAGGCGGCGTTCCGGCGGCGGCGACCTGAATCCGGGGCTCGGCCGCGGGCCAGTGGACGACATCGTCGGGAGCTCGCAGGTCACAGGTTGGTGACCTGTTTTTACGGAGCTCCCACTGCGTCCGCTGGACTGGAGGGCGACATCTTCGGCAGCTTCGACCACCCCGGGCCGCGGAGCTTGAACCGGCCCGTTCGCGGAGCTCGGTTGAGCTGTGGGACTGAATTACCATCGCCCGGTGGGGTAACAACATCAGAGGCCTGGATCACCTCAGCGCAGAGGGAGAATAAGGAGGGAAGAGACAGTGACTTTAAGACTTTTGCCTCCATTACAGTGAGGAGGTGCCTGGTGAACTCACTGTGGTGGATGTTAATTTGTGTTTATTGTGTGTTTTGTTATTTATTATTATATTATATAATGACGTGGATAAGCTTTTCCCACTGAGAGTAGGGAAGATTCAAACAAGGGGACATGACGAGAATTAAGGGACAGAAGTTTAGGGGTAACATGAGGGGGAACTTCTTTACTCGGAGAGTGGTGGCTGTGTGGAATGAGCTTCCAGTGAAGGTGGTGGAGGCAGGTTCATTTTTATAATTTAAAAATAAATTGGATAGTTATATGGACGGGAAAGGAATGGAGGGTTATGGTCTGAACGCAGGTGTATGGGACTAGGGGAGAATACGTGATCGGCACGGACTAGAAGGGTCGAGATGGCCTGTTTCCGTGCTGTAATTGTTATATGGTTATATGTTATATGGTATGACTGCAGGCAACAAAATTTTGTGCAGACCGAAAGGTCTGAATGACAAATAAAGGAATCTCATCTAATCTATCTAAATGATTGCAAGCAGACCATGCTGTCAAATGCAAAACATACTTTAAAAAAAAGTAGCCATAATAACAAAAATCAGACTTTAAGAAATGCAAACATTTGTGTCTTGATGTAGTGACAAAAAATATCAGTGCCGTTAAAATATGTTTCACGTCAGTGGAGGTGGAAGTGAAATGGATTGTCAATCTCAATCTCCCTGAGAACTGTCATGTATTACTGCTTTAAGGATTTATCCTTCAGCACCTTTAGTTCCTTGGTTTGCTCTTCTGCTCTCCAACTTTGTTGTCGGGGTGATGTGATAGCTTGATCATATCAATTTTCATATATGGCGTATGTATGGTTTATCAATCATGGTTCCGTAGGCTTTTGTTTAAGAAGGAACTGCAGATGCTGGAAAATCGAAGGTACACAAAAATGCTGGAGAAACTCAGCGGGTGCAGCAGCATCTATGGAGCGAAGGAGCTAGGCAACGTTTCGGTCCGAAATGGGTTTTGGTTCCATAGGCTGTTCTGTTCCTTAAAATTGTCATTGTTTTCATATGTTAACCATGGCAGCACTGTTGTTTAGCACTTAACTCCATGCCAATTGTATATCTGAGTTTTGTTAGGACCAACAAGTTCCAAACCTTTTTCAGCCTTGGTCCAGTCAAATTTCAAAGGAAATTTTAGAACATTAAACTGAAATCCCCTTATTCTACTTTCTATACACGACTGTGCAGCCAAATTCCCATTGCTGCATTCCCAATGCACTCATAACTGTATGGCCAACTTTTGCCCCAACACTATTTACAAATTTGTACATGACACCACCATAGTTGGCTCGATCTTGAACAATAATAAATAATTTCTGTAGAAATTTGTTGGAATATTCGATGACATGGCAAATCTCTTTAAACTTCTAAGAAAGTATAGGTGATAGTGTGCTTTCCTTATGGTTACATTTATGGGCTAGGCCCAGGACACATCATCCAAGATGGCAATATCCAGAAATTTGAAGCTGTGAACTCTCTCCACTGCTGACCTACTACAGGGGCTGTCCCACTTGGGCGACCTAATCCACGAGTTCTGGCGAGTTTGCCCTCGACTCATACTCGCAGCATGTTCGACACAAGGTTATAGGAGGTCTCCGTAACTCTCCTTCATGCTCGAGAGCAGTCCCCGTGTACTCGAGGCCTCAGCTAGGTCGCCGCGTAGTTTTCAACACGCTGAAAAATGTCCACGAGTAAAAAAAGTTGCCATGGAAAAAGTCGATACTTTTTTTACTCGTGGGGTTAGTCGTAGTAGGTCGGCATGTTAGTCGTAAGTAATCAAGGGTAGTCAAAGGTAGTCGTAGGTAGTCTTCATCATCGTCGAAGGGAGGTCAAAGGAGATCGAAGGAGGTCGTCTTCACTCTCCACTGTTCGGTGTCCAATTTTCCCGAAGTTGGTCGTAGCTAGTCGAAGCTGGTCTTCAACGAGGTCGAAGGAGGTCTTCAACATAGTCGAAGGAGGTCTTCAACATGACATTTTTTTCAAACTCTCCAAAACTCTTCTAAACTTGCCAATTGGGTCGCCCAAGTGGGACAGCCCATTAATGAAAACTGGCATATTATCCTGACTTACCTTTTTGTAACTCAACAATTAGTACCTTGGCTTTGATGCCATTGAGGGAGAAGTCCTTGTGTGGGACAACTCATCAAGGTGTTCTATCTCTCTCTCTCTCTCTCTCCTGCAAACTGAACATCCATGATTCGGCCAAAAGCAGTGGTGTCAGGACATTGTTGCAAGAATTCATCAGGTCAGTGTCTTAAGGACAGCCTGTAGCTGTGTCAACGACAAACTCTCCACATTCCCCCTCCATCATAAAATCAGAAGTGGAGGTGCTTGCTGATGTTGACAGTGTTTGTCTTGTGTGTAATTTCTCATGTAATTAAGCAGTCTCTTCTTGTATGCAGCATAACCCAGACAACATTCAGGCTTGGGCAGGTAAGTACAAGCAACACTTGTGCCACTGACAACCTCCAACGAGAATAAGTGCAGAGAAAATTTGTGTCTCTTGTAATATCAGGTGATTTTTGTGTAGATTGTTAGCATGGGAGACTTCCATTCTCAGTTAAAGCTTCATTGTCAAAGGTATTTTGTTACTAACATTCACATACACCGAGCTGTAGTGAAGTGAAATGCTTTTTGCCATTTTGCAGCACACAAAGAAATAATACAGACATAACACCAATGAGAGTCTTAAACACAAAGAACATCCCCCCACAATGGCTCGCACCATGAGGGAAGGCACAAAGTCCAGTCCCCAACCCCAGTTCACCCATAATCGGGCCTATTGAAGCCTCCACAGTTGCCGCTATGGAGGCCCGATGTTCCTGGCCGTTCTCGCCGGGTGGTGGTGCTCCAGCGTCGGGAGAGTCCTCCCAGCGGCCTGGGAACCCTGGAATGGCCGCCTCCGTACTGGAGGACGCGGCTTCCGAAGCCGACAAGGCCGCACCGGTTGGAGCTCCACAACTGGCGATCTCGTCACGAGATCCCAGGCTCCTGATGTAAAGTTCGGCGCCGCCGCCCGCAGCTGGCCGCTCCACAGTCCCGCAGCTCCGCGATGTTTTACCCGGCAGTCTCTGCTCACTGGAGCTCCAGCGCAGCGACCCGGGCAAGGCATCGCCTGCTCCACGATAGCGCTCCAGCGCTGTGCCGCCGCCACCGAGGTTCTGGGTGGTTCCCGACAGGAAACGCCGCTCCAGGCCCGCTGGTAGGCCGGGAGGACGGGTCTAGGCTGCAGCCCGGAGAAAAGCTGCCTCTCCGACCAGGTAGGGACCCTGAAAGGTAGTTTCTTCTTTCTGGCCTGTTTACTAGATAAGCCAGAGCTACAGACCCAGTATGATATATTTAATATGCTTTTGGACAGCCCCATCTATATACAGGCAAATGGAAGGATATGGATCATGTGTAGGTAAAGAAGATTAGTTTAACTGCCATCATGTTCGGCGCAGACATTTTGGGCTCGTTTCTGTGTTATATTGTTCAATGTTCCATCTAATTCTTAACACATTCCTGAAAGAAATACCAGCTGATACCTTTAGAATTACTATTAGATGTCTTGAGATATTAATTTCTGCAGAACTGCAAAATCATTGAAGATTGTTCTATAAATTAAAAAAAAATCCAAATTGGGAAATGTACACTTTAAACAAATGTTATGATTCTTATCTTTCTACTGGGATTCTTGGCTTTGTATAATGTAGTGTATTTTTTGTTCTGAAACTATGGCAGTGGCATATTTGTGAAGTGACTCCCGGTGCATTAAGTGCATGAGAGGATTACTTCATCAGGGGGTTTTGACCTCTTTTTGCTCCTTGTTTTAATTGAAATAGTTCATATGATTACTGCCAGCCACTTGAATTCACACATGAGAGTTTGGTGTAGTGTCTTATCTGAGTTAGCCAAAATTCCAGATTATTTACTCGCTTTCTGAAGTTTCAGATGAACTAGTTAAATAAACTTGGATGAAAGTTATTGGAAGTGCAACCTCTGCCAATATTAACAAGTCTTAAAAATCATTCCCAAGCAACGGAATGAGCCACTTGTAAACTTCCAAATCAGGACTTCTGTTCGGTTGTTGTAGTGTATAGAATACCTTGGCTCACATGGTATAATCCTGATATATGAAACAATAAAGCTTTGTATTAGTATAGCGACGGTTGTTGTGTTTGTTGTTTATTTTGTGTTACTGCAACATTGGCAAATATGCAAAAGTAGAGTTATGAACATAACATCTATATAACTAAAAGTCTCATCTTGACCACTTCCTGTCTGCGCTGTATATTGATTTTAGAAAAAAACGCTACCATATATCGCTATGATTTTTGCCCATCTTACTCACAGTCCTCCTCTGCTGAAGCTGCCCTGAGGATTTTTCCCATCGCTGAAAAATAAAAACGTTTGGAATGTTTAAAAATTCTTGAGATCACCTGATTGGTCCTCTCGCCTGTCAATCGCCATGATGAAGGTAAAGCCCCTTCCAGGGGGGGCAGGAGTATAAAGCCCAAATGGTATGAAATTGCATTTGAATTTGATGGCCTGCACTCTGCTTGAAATGGCTTGAAATGAATTTGGTGGCCTGCACTCTGCTTGAAATGGAATTTCAAGGAATAGCCGTGAGTGAACTGCCATCCCACCAGCCATGGGTCAACCAACTGCCAGCCCAACAGCCGTGAGTCAGTCAACTGCCAGCCCATCGGCGTGAGTGTGTGAACTGCCAGCCCACCTTTGGCCTACGTGAAACCAATCATTTTGATCTACAAGGCCCATATTAGCTCAGAAACCAGTCCCTTTTGCCCCAAATGCCCGTATTAGCCCATGAGGAGCATTTTGGCCCAAAAGGCCTGTTCCAGGCCAGGAAAAGTGCCTTTCACTGAGGCATCCCTCTGCAATTGGATCCTCGACTTCCTCATTCACAGACCACAGTCTGTTTGTAGTGGTGGAAATGTGTCAGCCTCGATAACAATCGGCACGGGAGCACCTCAAGGCTGCGTGCTAAGCCCCCTGCTGTACTGTTTATTTTATCTGTTTATTCAATTTTATTGTTATTGCACTTTTCAACATTGCAACAAAATGGTTTAGCCTGCAGTCATAACATAGAATAAATAACAAAAACACACACAAAAAGTCCCAAAGTCCTTGCTCTCCCTCAGCACTGAGGCGACCCAGGTCTCCGCTGTTATGATCCCGCCGGGTGATGGTAAGTAGTCAGTCCCGCGGCTGAATCCGAGCTCCGCGAACGGGCCGGTTCAAACTCCGTGGCCCTTGGCGGTCAAAGCTGCCGCCCTCCAGTCCAGCGGACGAAGCTGTTGTTGCGGGAGCTCCGGAAAAACTGGTCACCAACCTGTGGCCTGCGAGCTCCCGACGATGTCGTCCACTGGCCCACGGCCGAGCCTCTGAGGCTCCAAAGTCGGGTCGCCGCCGCCACCGCAACGCAACCACAGCCCCGAAGTCGGCCAGCCTCGCGTTGATAAGTCCTGGCTGGCTCTGCCTCCGGAGCCTCGAGGTCGGTCCCAGTTGGAGGCTGCCAGCTCCGCAATAGGCCTCAGCGCAGACTGACATGGAGAGGAGGAGGAGCCATCCTGGGGAATGACTGCTAACCAGCAGCTGTCCGTTCAATTCACTTTTTTTTAAATTAGTTTTTAGTGAATTTTGTCCTGTGTTTGTTGGGGAATTTGACTTTTTTATGTGGGGGGGGGGGAAGGGGGAAACTATTTTCTAGGTCCCTACCTGGTCGGTGAGGCAGCTTTTTCCCCGGGCTGCACCGTCGACCCGTCCTTGCGGCCTACCAGCGGGAGTGGAACGGCGTTTTCCTGGCTGGGACCGCCCAGCACCTTCAGCTTCGGTGGCGGCACAGCGCTGGAGCGCTATCGAGGAGCGGGCGATGCCTTGCCTGGGTCGCCGTGCTGGGTCGTCACGCTGGAGCGCCGGTATGCTGAGACCGCCGTGATCAACACCGTCGAGCTGCGGGACTGTGGAGCGGCCAGCCTGTCGGCTTCGGAATGCCACGGAAGCGGCCGTTCCAGCCGTCCCAGCCGCTGTGAGGACTCTCCCGACGCCGGATCAACACCACCCGGCGAGAACGGCCAGGAACATCGGGCCTCCGTAGAGGCAACTGTGGAGGCCTCAATAGGCCTGACTATGGGAGAACTGGGGATGGGGACTGGACATCAGATTCAGATTCAGATTCAATTTTAATTGTCATTGTCAGTGTACAGTACAGAGACAACGAAATGCATTTAGCATCTCCCTTGAAGAGCGACATAGCAAACGATTTGAATAAAAATAAATAATAAGTGTCCGGGGGGGGGGTGATTGGCAGTCACCGAGGTACGTTGTTTAGTAGAGTGACAGCCGCCGGAAAGAAGCTGTTCCTCGACCTGCTGGTTCGGCAACGGAGAGACCTGTAGCGCCTCCCGGATGGTAGGAGGGTAAACAGTCCATGGTTGGGGTGAGAGCAGTCCTTGGCGATGCTGAGCACCCTCCGCAGACAGCGCTTGCTTTGGACAGACTCAATGGAGGGGAGCGTGGAACCGGTGATGCGTTGGGCAATTTTCACCACCCTCTGCAGTGCCTTCCGGTCGGAGACAGAGCAGTTGCCATACCATACTGTGATGCAGTTGGTAAGGATGCTCTCGATGGTGCAGCGGTAGAAGTTCACCAGGATCTGAGGAGACAGATGGACCTTCTTCAGTCTCCTCAGGAAGAAGAGATGCTGATGAGCCTTCTTGATCAGAGTAGAGGTATTGTGGCTCCAAGAGAGGTCATCGGAGATGTTGACTCCCAGGAACCTGAAGCTAGAAACACGTTCCACCTCAGTCCCGTTAATGTGGATGGGGGTGTGCGTGCCACCTCTGGACTTCCTGAAGTCTACAATGAGCTCCTTGGTCTTCTTGGAGTTAAGGGCCAGGTTGTTGTCAGCGCACCATGCTGCTAAGTGCTGGACCTCCTCCCTGTAGGCCAGCTCATCGTTGTTGCTGATGAGGCCAATCACCGTTGTATCATCTGCATACTTGATGATGGTGTTAGTACCATGTACAGGTGTGCAGTCATAGGTGAAGAGGGAGTAGAGGAGGGGGCTCAGCACACAGCCCTGAGGAACGCCGGTGTTCAGGGTGAGGGTTGAAGAGGTGTGCTTGTCTAACCTCACAGACTGGGGTCTGTTGGTTAGAAAGTCCAGTATCCAGTTGCAGAGGGAGGGGTCGATGCCCAGGTTACCGAGTTTGGTGATCAGTTTTGATGGAATAATGGTGTTGAATGCTGAGCTGTAATCGATGAACAGCATTCTTACATAAGTGTCTCTGTTGTCAAGGTGGGAGAGGGCGGAGTGAAGTGCCGTTGAGATGGCATCCTCCGTACTCCTGTTCTTGCGGTAGGCAAACTGATAGGGATCCAGTGTGTGGGGTAGGCAGCTTTTGAGGTGTGCCAGGACCAGCCTCTCGAAGCACTTGGTGATGATGGGGGTAAGTGCAACTGGGCGGAAGTCGTTGAGGCTTGCCGCAGTGGAGTGTTTTGGCACTGGCACGATGGAGGTGGCTTTAAGGCAAGTGGGGACAACTGCTTGGGCAAGTGACAGGTTGAAGATGTCAGTCCAGACGTCTGTCAGCTGCGCAGCACAGGCACTGAGCACGCGCCCGGGGATGCCGTCAGGGCCAGCAGCCTTCCCCCCACAGTGGTAACCAGTGTGGGGGGGATGGATTTTTTTGTGTGTAAATGATTATTTTATTCTGTGTCCAAGATGGCAGCCGGAAGGGAGAGTGTACGCTAGCGCGCTTTAGCTGCCGCTGCTCTCTCTTCATCTTGTGTTTTTTATTTTTGTCTTTGGATTGAATTCTGTCTTTAATTTGTGTACTGATGATGTCTTTACTATTTATTTCATTCTGCTTACATGTTTTTACTCTATTTGCTAAATTTTGTAACGTGGCCTTGAGACTCTTGAAAGACGCCCATAAATAAAATGTATTATTATTATTATTAAAAGACAAACTGACTGCAGATGAGCCGCAGCTGCAAGGCAGCGCCGCCAGCACTACAGTGCTCACTCTATACTCATGACTGCGTAGCCAGACACAGTGTGAACTCCATCTTCAAGTTCGCTGACGACACCACTGTTGTGGGACGTATCACTGATGGTGATGAGTCGGAGTACAGAAGAGAGATCGAGCAACTGTCCATATGGTGCCAGCGCAATAACCTGGCCCTCAACACCAGCAAAACCAAGAAACTGATTGTGGACTTTGGAAGGAGTAGGAGGGGGACCCACAGCCCCGTTTATATCAACGGGTCGATGGTTGAAAGGGTCAAGAGCTTCAAATTCCTGTGCGTGCACATCTCTGAAGATCTTTCCTGGTCCGAGAACGCTAATGCAATTATCAAGAAAGCTCATCAGCGCCTCTACTTCCTGAGAAGATTACGGAGAGTCGGTTTGTCGAGGAGGTCTCTCTTTAACTTCTACAGGTGCACAGTAGCGAGCATGCTGACCGGTTGCATCGTGGCTTGGTTCGGCAACTTGAGCGCCCTGGAGAGGAAAAGACTACAAAAAGTAGTGAACACTGCCCAGTCCATCATCGGCTCTGACCTTCCTTCCATCGAGGGGATTTATCGCAGTCGCTGCCTCAAAAAGGCTGGCAGTATCATCAAAGATCCACACCATCCTGGCCACACACTCATCTCCCTGCTACCTTCAGGTAGAAGGTACAGGAGCCTGAAGACTGCAACAACCAGGTTCAGGAATAGCTACTTCCCCACAGCCATCAGGTTATTAAACCTGGCTCAGACAAAACTCTGATTATTAATAACCCATTATCTGTTATTTGCACTTTATCAGTTTATTTATTCATGTGTGTATATATTTGTATTATGGTATATGGACACACTAATCTGTTTTGTAGTAAATGCCTACTATGTTCTGTGTGCTGAAGCAAAGCAAGAATTTCATTGTCCTATCAGGGACACATGACGATAAACTCACTTGAACTTGATTTCACTCTTTTTGTTTCCTTTTATGTCCCTTCGGCCCATCAGGCATGTACTAGCCCAGGAGGAGTCTCTTCAGCACATCTGTAAGTATTTCCCCAGTAAGTATTATATCTCACCCCAGTATTTTTCCCCCTCCCTTCATTGGCTCCCTGTGAGATCCAGGCCAGGATAGATTTTCCTCCTTCATTGCTGTGATCTGTAGAAAAAGATCTCCACCCTCTATCCTTTATAGACAATAGGTGCAGGAGTAGGCCATTTTTGCCCTTCGAGACAGCACCGCCTTTCAATGTGATCATGGCTGATCATCCCCTTCTGTCTCACAGAGTCTCTCACCTGTTTTGTGCAGAATTTCTGGCAGTTTCTGAGCTGCCAGCCCACCAGCCCTGAGCTGCCAGCCCACCAGCCCTGAGTGACTGAGCTGCCAGCCCACCAGCCCTTGACCAGCCCACCAGTGACTGAGCTGCCAGCTTACCAGGCCTGAGTGACTGAGCTGCCAGCCCAAGAATCCATTCGGCCCACAATGTCCATACTAGCCCTCTGGAAACCAGTCCCTTTGGCCCACAACATCCATACTAGTGCTCCAAAAAGCCCCCACCCCCCTTCCACTGGCCACCAATATTGGAATTGATAGACAGGTGGAATATTGCATTGGGGGACCAGCCCTCCCATGTGAACATGGGACCCAATGGGTCCCACTTAGTCTAGTCATTTATTAAAGGCAGTAGTTCACAACTCATCCGCAGCGTCTGGCTGCAATGATGTATCAGGATTATACCATTTGAGCAAAGGTATCCTACAACAACCAAATAGAAGTCCTGATTTGGAAGTTTCCGAGCAGATCATTTTGTTGCTCGGGAATGATTTTTAAGACTTGTTAATATTGGCAGAGGTTGCACTTCCAATAACTTTCATCTAAGTTTATTTAACTGGTTCATCTGAAACTTCAGAAAGTGAGTAAATAATCTGGAATTTTGGCTAACTCAGATAAGACACTACACCAAACTCTCATGGGTGAGTTCAAGTAGCTGGCAGTAATCATATATACTATTTGAATTAAAGCAAGGAGCTAAAAGAGGTCAAAACCCCCTGATGAATGAATATAAATGGAGGAGCTGACTATTTCATGACTGACGTGCTCTGGACACAATTCCTGCGGTATTTCTACTCATGACTGCAGTGGTTTATATTAAGAATGTCTTGTGCATAAGAGCACATGTCTGCAATTTAACGATGGTGTGTACATTATGGTGGAGGCTACATTGATCACATCATCCCTACCTGGGCAATTGCGGATTGAATATGTGTTCTGCTGTGCATGTTTCTTGCAGATATTGCAGGATGCTGACTTGGTAAAGAACAGACAAGTTGGTCTGTTGCCAAGTCTTCAACAGCCATCGTCCATGTGCAATGAAGGACCTGAGATCTTGTTGCAAAGTTCCTGGCTGTTTCCGGGTAGGACGACCTCCAAACAAAATGTAAGTTGGAGAGAGATCACTCAAGATAGACAGTGCCACTCCCACAGTTGGGGTCTGTAGCTTCCCTCTCAATTACTTGTACTATTTTACCTCAATTCCATACCCCAGCCCCATTTATTCAGCGCTGAAGTAACTCAGCGGGTCAGGCAGCATCTCTGGAGAACATGGATAAGTGACTTTCTGGGTCAGGACCCTTGCAGTGGGACAATGAATGTGCCATGCCGGAATGGTGACATTGTCAAAGCCACACCAAATGCCAGCAAAGTGTCTTTCCCATTAACATCAGTTGTAGGTGGAAATGCCCTGTCCAATATCATGGTGAGCATCATTTCACCAGGAATACCTAATGTAATCAACACTGGATTTAGATCAAATTTTGTGAATAGCACACATAAAATACCTGCTAATTGAGCCAACATCCTGGTTCAGGTTCTTTATAATCCCAGCATTATAATGGAACAAATGAGTGGAGCTCTGGACATACTAATGTGCAGAGCTAAAAAAAACCCATTCATCCCTTTTGCCATCAGCTGTGGTTATTTATGCTGGTTGTACAGCCACAACCTACAGACAACACACCTTAATCTACTGATAGTGAGACAAATACTTGTACCATGAAGTCAGCATTAAGCAGGCAAAATATAGCAATCATAAATGATATCCACAAATTAGCCCTATTTTTGTTTTCACTATCTGCAAAGATGATACGGCTTCTTTGAAACCTGGTCCAGAATCTGTGCTTCTCTAAATAAAGCAGGAAATAAAATATACAATTTGCGCAACGTGAAACCAATGTATTTCAAATGACATCATCTCTGCTTACAAACGATAGTATTTTGCTTGGAGGAGTTAAGGCTGATTCTTTCTTAATGTATGCATTCCTTATTCAATGTCTTAATCGTATTCCCTCGGCTGTCAAAACTGCACATGCAGGAAACCAGTGTATTGATCCAATCTTGGCAGGTGAACGCAGATGAGCTAAGTCTTCATTTCCTGCCAGTGCATGTTATACCAATTAATTTGATCACCATAAGCATGACAATTGCTTGGTAGTGCAGTGTGCTGATATATTAGAAAATGGAAAATTGCAACCTGCCTGAGACACTTACGCCACATCTGATTCATGTTTTGGCAACTCTGCTGGGTTGACTTTTGTGTTACAGACGCTCTCTAGGTATTTATAACATTTTGAAGCAATCTTTCCTTATAAGCACAATTTGTAAACTTGGAGCTTGGGTTGACATTGTCCAGAGAGCGATTCCAAAAGTGAAGGGTTCCCAATATTTAGTGAACCGAGTTCATCAGCGGGTCAGGCAGTCTCTCTGGAGAAAAGGAATAAGTGACGTTTCAGGTCAAGATCCTTCTTGAGTATTTGAAGTTGGTTTCCCACATGGCTTGCAGGAACAATATGGAAGCCAGTGGGCAGAAAGTGGATTTTGAAAGGAGGCTGAAGGAATAAGTTAAAGCAAATAGTCATAAATTCTGACAGCGTAAAAACAGGTCCTTTGGCACAACTTATCCATGCCAACCAATATGCCCCATCTAAGCTAGTCCCATTTACCTGTGTTTGGTCCATTAGCCTCTAAACCTTTCTTATCTATGCACTTGTCCAATTGTATTTTAAATGCTATTATAGTATCTGCCTCGACTACATCCTCTGGCAGCTCATTCCACATTCCCAGCTCCCAGTGAAAAAGCTACCCTGTGGGTTCCTATTAAATTTGCCCCTCTCACCTTAAACCTATGCCTTCTGTTTTTTTTAATTCCCCTGCACTAAAAGGCTCTCTGCATTCACTCTATCTATTCCCCTCATTATTTTATACACCTCTATAATATCACTCCTCAGCATCCTGTGCTCATAGAGTCATTCATTGGGCCTGTCCCACTTGCGCGACCTTGGCTGGCAAACTACGCGACCTCGTAGTCGCTTGGGGTGTGCGGGCCGCGAGGGGCCGGTACCACTTAGGAGCGCGGAGGGGTATGGAGTTGTGCGGGGCTGGTCCCGACATCGCGTGGGGCTCCGAAATTCCTGCAGTGACCGAAGTCTTTGTGCGCCAATGGCCTGTTGGCCCGCGTAGGCACGCAGGCACATTGTGGACGTATATGGCGTCTTGACCTCGTATGCAGCGTCTTGACGGTGTACGCCTAGCGCGTGGCACTCCGTGATGACGTCACCGCCCAGTGTGGCGTTGCGTGATGACGTCACCGCCCGACGCCGTGCGACGCCCAAATTCAGTTGGCCTGCCTCCTGCCCAGCTGATTTGTAAGCATGAGGGCTGCTGCTAACAGAAGTCTCTGTTGCTGTTGTAGCAATGCAGTCTGTATCTCTTCCATGATGATCATGGAATAGCAGCCAGCAACCCCCCTTTTTATGCGTAAATGCGTCACGCGCAAACTTAGCGCGACCTCCGCTTCCGGTTGGTCGTGCCAAACGCACGCAATCGCATGTAAGTGGGACAGGCCCTTAAGAGTCATACAGCATGGGAACAGGGCCTACAGCCCAACTTGCCCATGCCTACTAACATGCCCCATCTACACTATCTTATCCAGGTACCTGTCTGCATTTTTTTTATTTTTTAAACATTGTCATAATACCTGCCTCAACTACCTTCTCTGGCAGTTTGTTCCATATACCTACCGCCCTTTGTGTAAAAAATAAAGTAATTCCTTACCCCCTCACCTTAAACTATGTCCTCTGGTTCTAATTCCTCTAATCCAGGTAAAAGACTCGATGCATTTACTCTATCTATACCTTTCATGATCTTATACACCTCGATAAGATCATGTCTCATCTTCCTGCATTCCAAGTAATAAAATCCTAGCCTGCCCAACCTGCTTCCCTATGCTCTGACCCTCGAGTCCAGGTAACATCCTCAAATCTTCTCTGCGTCTTTCACCTTATTGACATCCTTCCAATCGCAGGATGACCAAAACATCAATATGATCATGGCTGATCATCCAACTCGGTATCCTGTTCCTGCCTTCTCTCCATACCCCCTGATCCCTTTAGCCACAAGGGCCACACAGTGCTTCAAAGTGACCTCACCAATGTCTTGTACAACTGTAACATAACATCCCAACTTCTATAATCAATACCTTGACTGATGAAGGCCAATGTACCAAATCCCTTTTTATCACTCCATCGGTGACACCACTTTAAGGGAACTATCTACTTGTCCTGCTACATATATCTCTTTACTGTAGAACACTTCGCAGGGTCCTACCATTCACTATGAAGATCCTGCCCTGGTTGGAATTCTCAAAATGCAAAACCTTGCATTTCCCTACAGTGAACTCCATTGGCCTTTCCTTGGCCCAGTTGCCAGGGTGATCAAGATCCTACTGTCATTTTGTGCCTGGAAGGTCATGTTTGACTAAACTTCTTGAATTTTTTGAAGAGGTTACTAGGGAAATTGACGAGGGTAAGGCAGTGGATGTTGTCTATATGGACTTTAGTAAGGCCTTTGACAAGGTTCCTCATGGAAGGTTGGTTAAGAAGGTTCAACTGTTGGGTGTAAATGCAGGAGTAGCAAGATGGATTCAACAGTCGCTGAATGAACATGGGGCGGCACGGTGGCTGCGGTAGAGTTACTGCCTCACAGCGCCAAAGACCAGGGACCAATCCTGACTATGGATGCTGTCTGTATGGAGTTGGTACGTTCTCCCTGTGACTGTGTGTGTTTTCTCCAGGTGCTCCTGGTTTCCATCCACACTGCAAAGACATGCCGGTTTGTAGGTTAATTGGCTTCGGTAAAAATTCTGAATTATTCCAAATGTGTAGGATAGTGCTAGTGTACCGGGGTGATCGCTGGTCAGCATGCACACGGTGGACTGAAGAGCCTGTATCCACACTGTATCATAGAAACATAGAAACATAAAAAATAGGTGCAGGAGTAGGCCATTCGCCCTTCGAGCCTGCACCGCCATTCAATATGATCATGGCTGATCATCCAACTCGGTATCCTGTTCCTGCCTTCTCTCCATACCCCCTGATCCCTTTAGCCACAAGGGCCACATCTAACTCCCTCTT
This sequence comes from Leucoraja erinaceus, assembly GCF_028641065.1. Taxonomy (NCBI): domain Eukaryota; kingdom Metazoa; phylum Chordata; class Chondrichthyes; order Rajiformes; family Rajidae; genus Leucoraja; species Leucoraja erinaceus. The sequence goes on from NC_073381.1 coordinate 16,137,046, forward strand.
AAATATAGCCAATGAACTGGCCTCAACTACCTTCTGTGGCAGAGAATTCCAGAAATTCACCACTCTCTGTGTGAAAATTGCTTTTTAAACTAAACTAAATTAAACTCCTGAGATTTCAGCATGGATTCATTTGCAGCTTCCTGTTGCCTACTCGATGTCACCGTTCCATCACAGCTCTGGAATTTTCGCATGGATGCATAAGTGCTTCTCTGTACCTCCTGCGCTCAATTGCCTTCACAACGTACCTCTTTGACAAATGTAATCACCAGCTGTTGTAAGACCTTGTGGCTTGGTGTCAAATTTTGTGAGATAACGCTGAAATTTTGTCCAACGGAATGCCTCAACAATTTCACACAGCTGGTTTTGGGGGGGGGGGGGGGGGGGGGGGGGGGGGGGGTTTGTAAGGACATGAAATAAATATATATATATATATATATATATATATATATATATATATATATATATATATATATTGCCAACAGTGGTCAAGCTTTCCAGTGCAGTGACTGTTCTCCGTCTCTCCGTCTCTCCTCTTGTTTGTTTGTTTATCTGTCTGTGAGGATGTGTGATCCTGATATTATGCCGAAACAGTACATGCTAGCGCTACAAATTTTGGCCCACCTTACTTACCATTGTACTGGGGTGTATCCAGTTTTGTTCAGATTGATGGTATATTTTACGTTATCCACATTTAAAATTTTACAAAAACCACTTTGACAAAAATCTGCACGAGCAGTTAGCAGCGTATGACATCACAATGGGATCTCATTTACATTTTTTTAAACTCCGTTTAAGAAACTGCTCGGCAGCAATGTTCCACCCCACAGTGACATCACAATGGGATCTCAGTTACATGAAAAACACTCAGTTTTCAAAAACTGATGGAGGGGAGAGGGGTTATGGAGGGAGGGAGTCACTGAGGGTAGGGAAAAGGGGAGGGAGAGATGAGTGGGGGAGGGCAGGAGAGGGGAAAGGAGAGGGAGGGTGAAGAGGAGGGTGAGGAAGTGCTGGGCTTGAGGGGGAATGGAGGAAGATAGGGGAGGTAGAGGGATGGCGAGGTGCACTTGGGGAGGGTTGCCGTGACTCGCGTCACGATGGGGATCTCTGGTGTCACAACGGGAACCCATCAACCGCGCCTGTGCACGTGTGTGCCCATGTAATCCTGAAATTACACCAAAACAGTACACAATAGCGCTCCAATTTTTGGACCACCTTGTTGTATCCTGTGGTGTGTATCAAGTTGCGTTCAGATTGATGGTATATTTTACAAGTTGTTCACATTTTAAACTTTAAAAATTTAACTTTTCACTGTGTAAAAAAAAAATCCAATTCCACTTGTCCTGCCCCTGCCCATTACAATGTTACAAATGACAGGACACTGGGAGTCCTGTCATTTGTGACATTGTAACTGGCAGGGGCTGGGTAAGTGGAATTGGATTTTTTTAAGTGGAAAGTTACATTTTTAACATTTATAAAGAGGAAGGGTGAAGAGGAGGTGGAGAGAATGCTGGGGGATGAGGGGAAATGAGCCGTGCCTGTACAATTGGGAGCTATGGGTGAGTGGTGGAATAATGCGTTGGGGGAACGGGGCCCAACAGGTCCTATTTGGTCTAGCCAGTCTTAAAATTACCAATTTTTCAGTGATACATTTGTTGTAAGTGTGTTCCAAAGTAACTGCCAATGCACGTTTGTGGTGTGAATCGCTCTGCACCCTATATTGATCACAGCATGTGTACAATTAACAACCCCACTTCTTCAACCACCCCTTCTCCCCAGAAGCATATAGAGAAGACACCATGCAATACTGAGTTAATGTTAAGGCTGTGATTTTTGGAACCCTTTCACATTACCTTCCGATTTATTTATTTTTGTAATATATATGTCCCTGTGGGTTCCTTGTCTTTCCTGGAATAATGTAGAGTAATACACAGGAAATATGGGGAACTGTAAATGGTGCATCTAGTTTATTTGCATTTCTTTGCATTTTAGTAATTTTTGCAAGCCAACGTACACACAATCAAATACATGATGCAGTGATGTCACACCTATTTATATATACTCCAGTACCTTGCAACTTTAAAAGAAAAGAATGAAACTAGTTTGACGACATATACAAACGTGTAGATTTAACTGTTTTGAACGAGTTGCTTGTGTTGATCCAAGATGGGCAAGAGATTACAACTCTGGATTCAATAAAGTCAAAATCTTTGGTCATGCCCAGTGTGTATTCTTCATGAATAATTGTAGAGCCCAGTTCAAGAGTAATCTCAAACTTGTAATCTTCCTCTTTTCCTGAGTATGTTGCCCCGCCAAGAGGTCTATGCAAGTCTTCCTGAATCTTTTACTTATTCGCGCTAGCCTGCCCAACCTTCCCCTGTAGCTCAGGTAACATCGTCAAATCTTCTCTGCACTCTTTCCAAATCCTTCCCATCCAAACATCAAAATGTCTTTAAAAGTCATAATTGTATCTGCTTCTGTAGCTTTGTCTGGCAACTCATTCCAGATACAGATTGTCAGGTTTCTGTTGACTTTTGCAATAGTAGCATCATTGCAGCTTCAACTATTAAAGAAGGGTGAATAATGGGAGCGAGGAAAAGGACAGCAGAAGATGTAAAAGTGCTGTGTGCTATATCAGAACAATGAGGCCTTTTTGATACACCGAGGCACAACTCACATAATTTTGTTGGTTGCTTGTTTAACAACAGGTAAATTGAGTTCCCTGTTTGTGAAACATTTGATTATACAAATGAATGCTGCTGGTAGAACAAGAAATATAACCAGGAGTAGGCCATTTGGCCCTCGAGTTTGCTCTGCTCTTCAAAAGATCATGGTTGTTCTGATCGTGGCTTCTACCCATTTTTCTTGCACCTTTTCCATAATCCTGGATTCCGCTGTGAACCAAACATCTGTCAGTTGCAATGTTCAACATGAAATGACTTAACTGCTCTCTGGGTGGGGTACAGAAGTCCAAATGTTCATTAGCCTCTGAGAGAAAAAACATCAACCTAATTTCTCTCTTGCATGGGGAAAGCTGTGAGCTAATGCCCCAGAGATCTGGAATTTCTCCACCAAGGGAAATACCCTTGAAGAATACTTGCATAAATCTCTGAGGCACTGAATTTGGACCTCGTCCCTAGCAAGGTAATCAGTGGGCCAGCAAAGTTTGATACTTGATTGAGGTTGAATAATTGGGACCAACAAAACCTGCATCATAATGAACGGCAGTAACACAGTTGCAGCAAATGTGTGCCTATGATGTGCAGCTATCAGAGTTATCAGCAATGCTGATGATATTTGCACTAGCTAACTTTATGGGAACTTCAGTAAGTTATTTAAATAAAATTAGATATTTGACACTCCTCAATATCATCATAGAAGAAAGCATTTAATTTGAAATATTGTGCCTGTCAGAATACTGCCGGATGCTGATGGCATTTTCATTTGGTGCCATCATGCCCTCTAGTGGCGAGTATATTTAATAACTTGATTTAGTGGACTTGCAAATTAATGCAAGCTTAACACAAATACACAACTTTGGGAATATCCTGATAAACAGCAAAGGAGAAATTCACCATATTTTGGGGAAAAACACTTCATTTAAAGTTTTCTACAAATGTTGTTCCCTATTGACTTGAAATTTTAAAAAACTCTCTCCTTTTCTTGCTACTCCAGACACCACACAACACTGATACGAAGGAAAGGTGCTTAATTTTCCTGATCAACTATTTCCAGGTATGCTCAAGCAACCATTGTTTGATGTTTTTCTTTTCAATTCCTGTGAAGAAATTCCTTCAAATATTAGGAAATAGTAGACACACAGCTCTAAATTACTGATCAATGTCACTATTCCCAGTTAATGTTTGAGATGTGTTACGTTAAGACTTCATCTGCCACCTAGAGGTCATCTTTCAGTGCAGAAAGTTTTATTTTCTAGCACAATTTCTCCTTTCCAACAGTTTTGTTTTCCTTTTCATACCGAGAGCCATTTCCAAGTTGAATCACATTAGCCGAATGGTGTAAGTCAGATCAATATCCTGCCCATTGAATTTGTGTGAAAGTACAATAGCATAGATTAATGCTCTCCCCCTTCCCCCCCCATCCCATTTACTGTGTTTTTTAACTGACATTGTACCAACTTTCCCGTCCTCTCTACTTCACCCCCCACTCTTTTCCCTTGAACCCTGCTAACCTTGCACCAGTTTCTTCCCCAAAAGTCAAGTCAATCAATTTTATTGTCACATACCACACGAATGTGCAGTGAAATGAAAGTGGCAATGCTCAGCGGACTTTTGTGCAAAAAACCAACAACAAAACAACCAAACAAATTATAACCACAATCATAACACACATATTCTTTTACATAATAAATAATGGAAGGAAAAAACGTTTTAGAGTTAGATCTGCCTGAGATAGACGTTTACAGTAGAATTGCCTCTGGGAAGAAATGGCCTAATTCAACCTCTCCTATTCCTTATGACCAACCCAACGGCCTTTTGCTGACTTCAGCAGCTGGAACAGTCCGTTGCAGGGGTGGAAGGGGTCTCCCCTGTTTTTACCTCTGGAGTTGCACCTCCTGTTGTATAGGAGACCTGCAGGGGGGCTGAGTAATCTGTTCCCATAGTGCGTTCGGCCGAACGCACTACTCTCTGCAGAGCAGTTCTTTTCCTTGGCAGAGCAATTCCCCCACCAGATGGTAATGTTCCCGGACAAGATGCTTTCCACCGCCGCTGCGTAGAAGCACTGGAGGATCCTCGGACACACTCGGAATTTCCGCAATCGCCTGAGGTGGTAAAGGCGCTGCCCTTGCCTTACTCACGATATTCAGATGAGGCGTGTGATGCCCATGTGATATCCTCGGAGATGTGGACTAGATATTTAAAACAGTGGACCCTATCCACAGGATCCCCATTTATCCAGAAGGAGTGTACGTCCTCGGATGATGTGTTCTCCTAAAGTCCATGATCAGTTAATTCATTCAATTTTTTGATGTAAAGAGGAGACTGTTATCCTGTCACCAGAGTGCTAGATCATTTGACCTCCTCCTGGTAGACCTTCTCATCGTTGTCTGAGATGCACCCACCACCACAGTGTCATCAGTGTCAAAGGTGGTTAATCTGTGGAATTCTTTGCCACAGAAGGCTGTAGAGGCCAAGTCAGTAATATTTTTAAGCCAGCGATAGATAGATTCTTGATTAGTACAGGTGTCAGAGGCTATGGGGAGAAGGCAGGAAAATGGGGTTTGGACGGAGAGATAGATCTGCCTTGATTGAATGGCGGAGTAGACTTAGTGGGCCAAATGGCCTAATTCTACTCCTATTCCTTATGACCCTATGACCAATCAAAAGTCCTTTTGCTAACTTCACAGTTCACCACTATGTATCCCTCCCAGACTTGCAGCTGTTTCTACCTCTAGACTTTGTCCAGCAATCTGCCTATCAGAGACCCACCCCGCCTGAGGTAATCTGTTGTCGGACGTGATTTTTATGACCCCTTCTTGATACCAGTTTTTTTTCACGTTTCCCTCACAATCAGTCTGAAGACCCAAAACATCGCCTATCTATTTTCTCCAGAGATGTTGCCTGACCCACTGACTCCAGCATTTTGTGTCTATATTTGACCATAATTGATACTTCAGATTCTATGAGAGTCCAGTTGAGTCATAGATTGAATATATTAAAAGCGTGGAGCACCTTTTTGTTAAATGTGATATGCAGAAGGGAAGATGTCCATTTTGTTCTCGTTAAGATTAAACGTTAATTCATACAATTTGATTAAAAAATGTTTCCGGTGTCTGCCAAACGAGGACACAAGATATTTGATGCATTGGTTAGACTTGGTAAACACCATGAGTGCACCACCACCATATTTATGGTATAATGGTAAATGTTTGACAGCTAGAATTAGCATTTGGATAAAATATTGCAGACTCTGTAATAAATTTAAGGGCATTTGTTGAATACTGTGAATACAATGCAAGTGTGGAGGAGATATTGCGACTTTGTGAACCATTATCGCTGGTCCTTCAATTATTGATGGACAGATGTATTAGAATGTACGCATTTAGCGAAGCCAATGCTGAGTATTATTGCATATTGCTAATGAGCCATGCAAAATGGACAACCTGATGCCAAAGATTGTGTGATCACCATTCAATGTAGATGATTTGGATTTGCACAAATGCAATTTTGTGTATGATGTTGCATAAGGAATCCTTGATTATGCTGGGCCATCTTCATTAGTTGTACCTCTACAGGACGAGTGCCATTCAGTGGTGCAGCTAGTAAAGCTACTGCCTCGCAGCTCCAATGATCCAGGTTCGTGTCTGACCTCTTGGATGTTGAATGTGCAGAATTTGCATGTTCCCTGTGTGGCATCCAGTGAATTAATCAGGCTCATAAATGGCAAACAACTGATGGTAATCTTCCAAAACCCATCATATATTTGATGGGCTGAATGCCTTTTATGTCATATGATACTATTTAAATGCATAATGTTTAATTCATATATGTATCGATATATATCAGTCACCAGCTCAACAAGATAATTATGTGCAGAGACTGGTACTCTCAATCTCAAGTTCAAGTTCAAGCGAGTTTATTGTCATGTGTCCCAGATAGGACAATTAAATTCTTGCTTTGCTTCAGCACACAGAACATAGGCATTTACTACAAAACAGATCAGTGTGTCCATATACCATTATATAAATATAAACACATGAATAAATGGACTGATAAAGTGCAAATAACAGATAATGGGTTATTAATGATCAGAGTTTTGTCCGAGCCAGGTTTAATAGCCTGATGGCTTCTGCTTAAACTGATGTTTTTCCGGTGCAAAAGGTTCTGACTGTCTAGCCTATCATCTAAGGCTCTCATAATTTGATATACTTTTATCAAGCTTCCCCTCAACTGCCGATATTCCAGAGAAAATAATCCAAGTCTATTCAACTTCTCCTCATTGCTGAAATCCTGGAATGCAGACAGCATTCTGGTAAACCTGCCTTTCTTCTCAATGAATGACCAATAATAAGTTTAATTTGTAAATGTACATTAATTCTAAAATGTTGTTATAACATTGAACTATTATATATTTTCATTCACACTAAGGAAAATGTGTAATGAAGAGACAGTGATATGAGTTGTCAGTTCAAAATCATGAGAGACCCCTTCCACCCCTGCAACGGACTGTTCCATACGGTCAGGCAAACGCCTCCGTTGCCATGCAGTGATTTTCAGAGGCAATTCGGACTGTAAACGCCTTTCTCACCAGGGACTAACTCTACAGAACGTGTATGTTATGAAAGAATATGTGTGTTACAACTTGTTTGGGTTGTTTTGTTTTGTTTGTCTTTTGACAAAAGTCCGCGAGCATCGCCACTTTCATTTCACTGCACATCTCGTATGTGTATGTTCATTTTGGGTATGTTGGGATCAAGATGTTCTCAACACCCTAGTGGACAATTGCAGAACACAAAATAAAAATGCACTGAACCGAGGATGCTAGAAAGAGCAAATAAGTCAATGATCAAATAGCCTTCTGATGGTTAAACAATCCGGGTTTGATGGTTATTAATAATGGTTGGGTGGACAACATCTTAAACGTCATTGAGATGTGAATACAGCAAGTATAGGCTATCTTAGCATGCCTAAACATTACAATAAATAAATTAGATTTGAATTCTTAAGGAATGTTGTCCTATGTACGTACTAATATTATTATTTTGATTCCATTACGAATATGTGTTGATGTATTCAATTCTATTTTTATGGAATGAAAAATCTGAAATTAAGATTTACTTTTACATGAACAAATATTTTTAGAATATATCTGGCGTTCAACATTAAAATATTTAACAGCATCATCTAATCCACCATTCTGTAAATCTTTACATGACCATAACAAAACCAGAAACACCATCACTTGTGACAGAGTGTGCACTCTTTGGATAATTAGAAAGGTCCATCCATGTCAATCATTAATGCATTATTTGCTTAAGTTACATAAGAAGACCAAATAGGGGCTGTGCTTACGTTGGGACTAAGAGTCTTCATAGTCAAGATTGAACGTTCCACTCAAGCCCTTTCAGTATACGCTTCACCCAAAAAAAAACTACACGCTGCATATCCAGGAATCCCAGTTCATTCAGAAAACTGTGGTTGGAGTCAAGGAATATGTAAGTTGTTTATTTTTATTTACAACAGATATTTTGAATATGAGCAAAACATTTCTTTCCATAAAATATAGTTAATGTCAATGCTTTAGAGCTTTGTGGATACATTTACTTTAACATTGCATAGTCATTATCTGACCTGGTGCAAAATAGTGCGCCGTAAAAAAAAATTACATTATGTAAATCTTAGAAGGATAACAGATATGCAATACATTTAATATATTAAATATTTTTGTCTAGCTTCCTGCACTATATGGAAAATGTATGATTTGTATAAAATATATTGTATTAAAATTCCGATGTAACAAGCTAAAATAGAGCTCGAGGCAAATCAAGCAGACAAGTGGGACAAGATTGTTCTTTTATTCTGTTCGAAATAAAGAATTAAATAAAAATAAAAATTAATTAAAATAAAAAATATGGAGTAATTTTCTCTTTCAGAGTTAAAAGTGATATTAGTAACAGATATCATTTTAATTATGAAATCCTTTCAATTGATATTAGTGCTAATATAATTGCATTAGCCTTTTTTCATATTAGAACAGAACATTTAACATTCAAAATTCTATTTGAATTTTGCTAAATCAAATAGAATTTTGAGTAAAAATATGTAGATGTTGATTAAGCTGCAAAACTACATGGGAGTGATAGGCAAATGCCTTCTGCATGTGGAATGTGTCCAAGAGATGAGGATTTTGAAGTGTGACATTTTACTCTGCTATGGTAGCAGGATTTTTTTTTAAGTGAAATGCCGAACTGGAAGAATTGTGACGTGTAAGATTTGAATTTGCCTTTTGGCAGGGATCTTTAAATGTAACAATTATTTGTGAGCTATCTTCTGAAAAGACTCTTGTGTTTATAGCTCATTGTCTTGTCTTCCGCTACATAATCATACAGTGTGTGCATAGTGCCCTTATTTCTGTGTTACTGGACACCAGAGGAGATACAACTTGTAGCATGGTGCTGAGTATGCATGGGGAAAGTGCAGCACACATCTATTACAGCCATCTATCTGCTATTCAACATCTTACCAGTTGATTAAGATTTTGAAACGTTTTGCACCCTTAAGTGTTTTGAGTAGGCAGTCAACTTCAGCCAGGCCTGAGTCATGGTCACTCTCAAGAGATTAAAATATCTCATGGCATTTAAAAAATCTTAGCACAGCATCTTGGACCAAATAGATGTTGAATACATTTTGGATACAGGGTTCTATTTTGGTCTGTGCTTTGTTATTAACAGCATCTAGTCCCAGGAATTGTTATGTGCAAATTTGACAGTACCTGTGTGGTTTTAGCACGATTACTGAATGGTCTAACCTGATTTTGATTCTGGGCTGGAATGGCAAATTTAGCTGTGCTACCTAGACTGTGAAACTTAGGAGGATGACACTGACATATACAGGCCACTTGACGATCTCCATACCTCCAAATCTGAATGTTCAGGTATTACCTTTTAGAATTGTGATCACTAATTTATATTGGTTCCTCACATTCTTTCTACTGCCTTTCTGCCCATACACTCAAATCCAAATTGTTATTATAAATTACAAAAATCAATAGTCTGGCATCACCCCCTGCGAACCTCCACTGTATACTTCCCTCTCGTCTGATAACCAACTTTTCACTGCTGCTGCCTGTCTGCTTATTGTCACTCAGCCAATTTTCTGTCCACACTGTCAGTCATTTTACTCCTTGGATTTCAGTCTTGCTGACCAGCTTACTATGGAATACCTTATGGAATGCCTTTTGTAAGTGTGCATGTTCCACATCAACCACATTTCTCGTTGCTACTTCATCAAAAATGAGGTGGACACGATTTGTGTTGAACAAATGCACGTTTGGCTTCCCTAATCAATCCACACTGGACTTCTCATTTTGTCTCTGAATATTGATTCTCCAGAGGTCCTACCGACTAGACTATTGTTAATAGATTATACATGAATACTTTTTTAAAATAATCTTCTAGCCCTCGTGCACCACCCAAGAATCTTTGGGCATGTGTAGGAAGGAACTGCAGTTACTGGTGTATAAAATGATGAGAGGAATAGATGGGGTGGATGCACAGAGTCTCTTGCCATTAGAAACGAGAGCCGGAGGGCATAGGTTTAAGGTGAAGGGGGTTAGGTTTTATAGGAATCTGAGGGTTAACTTTTTCATGCAAAGGGTGGTGGGTGTATGGAACGAGTGGTTGAGGCAGGGACTATCGCAACCACTAAACCTGTACCTGTCTAATTGTTTAAGAAGCCGCCACAATTTTCTTCCGTTTCCGAAAGCAGCTTAGGATCCATTCCACTCGACCGGATGGTTTATCCACTTTTAAAGTTGGTTTGCATGATGGATAATTCTCTGTAATTTCATGCAGTCTTGAGCACAGCAGTTGCCATGCCCAGCTTTGATGCATCCAGATAGAATGCTTTCTATGGTGCATCTGTAGAAATTGATAAGACTCATTGGAAACATGCAGAATTTCCATCATCAGTGTGGTCGGACCAGGATAAATAGTTGGTGATATTTACCCCTGGGAGCTTGAAACTTGACCATCTCCACTTCCGTACAGTTGCTGAAGACGGGACTGTGTATTCCACCACACTTCCTGAAGTCAATGACATTGCTGGGAAAGGTCGCTGTCTTGACACCATTGCTGAGATTCCATTCCTCGGTGAAGACTGAAATAAAGTATTTGTTCTAACCTCAGCATGTCCTTTGACTTTGAGTAAAATTCCTGTTTGGTCTCGGAACGGCCCCACCTCTCCTCTTGCTACCTGGTTCATGTTTATTGTCCATTAACTATTTTTGGATTTTTGGATGTTTGATTCAAAGAATTTTTCAAGCCTTCTCTTTCCTTTTCTTATTTAATGTTGCAATTTTCCTCTAAACCTTTCTATAATTAATTCACTTATCACTTGTGTTAATGGCCTGACAAATTCTGGTTTATTCTAGTCTCTATCTTTTCAGGCATCCAGGCAAGCTCGAGCTTTATTTTCCCATCCTTAGTCTCTCATGTGAATGTACTTAAACGACAGCCTAAATAGTTTCATTTTCAATGCCTCCCATTGACCCACTAAATTAGAATAGGTCCACGTAAAAAAGATTTGATCAGCATTTCGAATCTCTACAAAAAAGAGCATTTTGAAAAGGAAATCTCCAATCAAAACTGTCAAACTGTGGGATTAAATAGCATGGGCATTAGAATTAATTTTCTTCCTGTGGATCAAGCGCATCTGTAGTTGAAAAGAAAAAGTCCTCAAAATCTAATCCAATTTAGGGAAAAGATTAAAGTGTTTTTATATGGCGATTGCATCTTAACTGTTTTTCATCTTTTCATCTTCTCTGAGGGTATTCTTTTTACACACAACATTTTGCAGCTGTGATTATTTTTCTGCTAAAGAAGGATTTGAGACTAATTGCTCTGATAGAATCTTTTTATGATTAAGTCGTGAAGATATATAGGAACAAAAAGTTACGCGATGGCCTTGTTTGGAAAAGTTTAGGACACTCAATTATTCAGCACAACTGATTGGGGACGATCAGCCATGATCGCAATGAATGGCGGTGCTGGCTCGAAGGGCCGAATGGCCTCCTCCTGCACCTATTTTCTATGTTTCTATGTATGTTTTCTACCTTGTAGCTGGTTTTGTAATCATGCCATTTGTTTGCATCCATGACTGGGCAGATATTGCTATCATTCTGCAGACTGCTGCTGTATTTTATCTTATGGCTGTAAAGACCAATGTTAAACCCCTGTCCCACTTTCACAACCTAATTCACAACCTCTGCCGAGTTTGTTCTTGACTCATACTCGGAGCATGATCGCCACAAGGTCGTAGGAAGTCGTAGGAGGTGTTCCTCATGCTCGTGAGTGGTCTCCGTGTACTCGTGGCATCAAGTAGGTTGCGCCGTTTTGTCTAGCCTGATAAAAATTGTCCACGAGCAAAAGAAAGGTTGGCATGCAAAAAATCATTACTATTTACTCGTAGGTAGGTTATAGTAGGTCGTGATGCTAGTAGTTGTAGGTGATCGGAGGCAGTGGAGGGTAATAGCTCCGGGGTGAAAAAAAGGTCAGTTGAAAAAAAAAGGTTATTTAAACAGCAGAACGTCACCTCTGTCACTCCCAAGGCATGTTCATTCATAGCTGGAGAGTTTTTTGGAGAGGAGACTTGTGTTTTAGAGATGGCACCAAAAAGGCAGCAGCACAGGGGGAGGGCACAACCCTAAAAAAAACAGCCGTGCAGGTGTTGCCCACCCAAGAGGAGGAGTGGCAGGAGGTGATGCCACAGGGGGTCACAGGGGGTGATGTCGCAGGGGGTGATGTCGCAGGGGGTGATGTCACGGGGGGTGATGTCGCAGGGGGTGATGTCACAGGGGGTGATGTCACAGGGGGTGATGTCACAGGGGGTGATGTCACAGGGGGTGATGTCGCAGGGGGTGATGTCGCAGGGGGTGATGTCACAGGGGGTGATGATGTCGCAGGGGGTGATGTCACAGGGGGTGATGTCACAGGGGTGATGTCACAGGGGGAGATGTCACAGGGGGTGATGTCGCAGGGGGTGTCGCAGGGGTGATAGTGCAGGAGGTGATGTCACGGGGGTGATGTCAGGGGGTGATGTCGCAGGGGGTGATGTCGCAGGGGGTGATGTCACGCAGGGGGTGATGTCGCAGGAGGTGATGTCGCAGGAGGAGGTACCCTTGCATGAGAGACCCCTGGAGGAGGAGACCAGGGTGGTAGTATATGTCCTCACCACCACCCCATCCTTCACTGCCCCATTTGAAGGCAGCAAAGCAGCCCTTTCTCCTGTGTCTGACACAGTATGAGAGGCAGATGCCCCATTGGTGGTGAGGGAGGGCTGGAGGAAGGTTATGCCCTACACCTTCACCAGGCAGCAGGAGGGAGATCTTGAGGAATGGTTCCAGCAGAATGTCCATCCTGTACAAAAAGGAAAATGAGGGGTACAGGGACAGGGACAAGAATGGCAAGCTTGCCATCCACTGCCCCACATGTGTGCTTAAAGTTCCATCTTTAGTCAAAGCCCAGCGCCACTCTCTTCCAGTCATCTGGTGTACTGGGACAGTCCATCACATCATCTCCATTCACCCAATGAGAACTCTTCTTGTGCTTCCCCTTCACCCTTGCTCTTCCCCTTCTGCCTTTCTTAAAAGGCTGCTGAAGCAAAAGGGTAACTGCAAACAGCAGTAAAATGTACATGGTCGAAGCCAGTCTTCAACATAGTTGAAGGAGGTCTTCTACAAAGCCATGGGAGGTCTTCAATATAGCCGTAGGAGGTCGTAGACATAGTCGTGGAAGGTCGTAGGAGGTCGTAGGTTACCGTGACCTTTTTTTTTTTAGGTCTTATAAAGGGCCTGTCCCACTTTCAAGACCTAATTCACGACCATTTTTACTCGTGGACGTTTTTCATCTTAAATTTAGCAGGATCAGATAGGCAGCATCAACTAAATTGAGTTCATCTACCCCCCCCCCCCCCCCCCAACCCCTCCCCGTTTCCCCCCCCCCCCCCCCCCCCCCCCCCCCCCCCCCCCCCCCCCCCCCCCCCCCCCCCCCCCCCCCCCCCTGTTCTCTCATCAAGGATTCAAGGTCAGTTTATTGTCACATGTACCAATTAAGGTAAAGTGAAATTTGAATTACCATACAGCCATACTGAAACAAAGCAACAAGCCACACGACTACATATAAGTTAACATCCACCACAGCGGATTCCCCACATTCCTCACTGTGATGGAAGGCAATAAAGTCTAATCTTCTTCCTCTTTATTCTCCGGCGGTCGGGGCAGTCAAACCATCCATCGGGGTGATCGAAGCTCCCGTAGCCGACGGTCGAAGCTCCTGCGGCTCCTGGAGCTCCCGAAGTGGGTCACTAACTAGAGACCACAAGCTCCATGTTAAAGTCCGCGGGCTCCCGCGGTTGCTCCCGGAGTCAGTCTCCAACAAAGGCTGGCAACTCCTCGATGTTAGGCCGCAGTGCGGACGGAGATACGATACGTTAAAAAATCGCATCTCCGTCGAGGTAAGAGATTAAAATAATTTTCCCCCAACCCCACATAAAACAAGCTAAAGAACACCAAAACATTCATTTAACACGTACTATCAAACAATAAAGAAGGAAGCGACAGATAGTCTGTTGCCGTGGCCGCCATCAAATAAATCATATCAGATTATTCAAATATAATTTGCTCAACAGAACTGTGCACATGGGCCAACATTCCCCACCCTCCCCCTCCTTCCAGTTGCTATATAAACCTTCCAGACTTTATATTAAATCATCATAATGCAAACCTGTGTTAGGGTAAAGATAATAAGACTGTAACGTTATTAGGAAAAGTGCAGGTCTGAGATTCGATATGAACAAGGAAATATTTTGAAAAATAAAAATTGGAAGGGACAGATAGAAAAAAACATTAAAAACACTTTTGGAAATAGCATAGGCAATATTCTAGCAAGGGCACACTTTGGAAATTATCCGCCTCTTGTGCCTCTATATCCTTGGATTGGATCGCTGCTTATTTAATGGTAGCTGTTCAGCTCGTGTCCTTTCAAATGGGAATTGAAAACTTCTAGCAATTAATGATGTACTACATAGAATTTGAATATGCAATTATGAGTTATTTTTGTTAACATCTCACTTGGGTCACATGCAAATTATTCCTGACGACTTTAGAAATATGCCCATTCATTAAAGCTCTATTGTGGAGTTGTACATGTGTGGTTACTTCCCAATTTATCACATAATTCCTAAGCTAAACATTGAGCAAAGGAGAAGCAGTATGGAGAGAATGGAGTATGTAAAAGTAAACATGAAAAGTATGTAGATAATACAAATGGTTTCTGCTATTGACTTGCCATGGATCTTACTGAAACACACATCATGTTGAAGCATATTTCCTAAAATTTTCATTCACTCTGTTTGGATAAATTTGTTACTTCAAGTAACTAACAGACTAAATATTTAATGATTCCATTTGTTAAATGTCTGTGCACAATAAAGACTATTTAATATGTTAGTTTGTTATTTACTCCTTCAGATGCACACGTCCAATAAAACCAACAATGAAAGTCTTGTATTCAAGTATTCTGCTCATCATTCTCCTTATCTCAAGATGTAAAGGGATGACTTTAATTGAAGGTTAGTATATATTAACTATTACTATTAAGTATAGGTTTATTATTGTCACATATACCAAGATAGAGTGAAAAGCTCTGTTTGTGGGCTATCCAGTCATATCATACTGTACGAGTACAATCAAGCCATTCACAACTACAAGAGATAGTGCAAGGAGAAAAATACCACCGTGCAGAATATTGTGTTACAGTGTTATAGCATTAGAGCTACAGAGAAAGTGCAGATAACAAAAAAAATGCAAGGGCTGCAATGAGGTAGATAGGGAGATCAGGGCCACACCCTTGTCGTATGAGAGGACCATTTAGTAGACTGATACAGTAGGGAAGAAGCTGTTTCAGGAAGCATGCTCCCGAAAGCATGGAAGCACAGCTTTCAAGCTTTTGTATCTTTTGCCTGGTGGGAGAGGAGAGAAAAGGGATGGTCCTTGATTATTTTTGTTGTTTCCCCTTGCAGCGTGAGGTGTAGGTGGAATTGATAGGGGAATGGTTGGTTTGTGTGATGGACTAGGCAACATCGACAATTTTCTGCAGTTTCTTGTGGTGTTGGGTAGAGCTGTTGCCAAACCAAGCTGCGATGCAAGCCAATAAGAGGCTGGAGAGGTTGATACCAGTCTTTGGAGACATGATGCACTTCCTTATACTTCTGAAGAAGAGGGGTGTGCGTGGGTGTGTTTTCTTTGCAGTAGCTTCTATGTGGTTGGTCCAGGACACATTTTTGGTACTACGAACACTAGTTGACATGAGTATTGGTGTGTTGGAAAAATTAAATCAATTATTCTGTTGTTCAAAATGTGGAAGTAACAGTGAATATTAATAAATAGTATTTTAATTTGACCTTTTAAACTGGTTCCAGGCCAAAGGTTTGTAATATCATTTGGTTAAACCCTGAATGAAATATAGCTTGATCACATTACCCGGAAGTGATGAATAGAGGAAATGATCTGCTGAGAAACATAGAAAATAGGTGCAGGAGGCGGCCATTCGGCCCTTCGAGCCAGCACCGCCATTCATTGTGATCATGGCTGATCGTCCCCTATCAATAACCCGTGCATGCCTTCTCCCCATATCCCATGATTCCACTAGCCCCTAGAGTTCTATCTAACTCTCTCTTAAATCCATCCAGTGACTTGGCCTCCACTGCCCTCTGTGGAGGGCAGAATTCCAACAGAATACTTAAATGCATCTTGCATGCTTGTTTTTTAAATGGTGTCATCTTTTTCAGTTAAGTGCTCCCTTTCTGAATTCTTTTCAAAGCCTGATTGATTTGAATCTGTTGAACGCATGAATAAAATTGATAAATTGTGAACGATGTCTCCCATGTAGCAGAGTCTTGAGTTAGATCTGATTTCATGCTGCCAGCAGCAAATTAAGTGTGGAACAAAGGAAAAACGGCAAATATATAGGGGCTTTTACATTTTCAGGATGCCTCAGCCTGACGGATTCAACAGCTTTGAAGTAAGGTTAATGTTGTATTGTAGAAAACATGACTGACAATTTGCATAGAGTGTTTTCCAACAACCAGCAATGCAATAATGACCAGAAGATAATCTGTTTCCCTTCTGACATTAGCCCATTGACCCAAAGCAACAACTTTATTTATATCCTTGTAAATTCTCATCGACCTGCTGGGTATTTCCAGCATTTTCTGCTTACAGTTTGCAGCATTTGCATTTAATTTGTTTCAGTAGTATCATTTGAGGAGTAAATATTGGCCAGGCCACTGGGGGGAAGCCTGTCCTTTACAACATAAGGGGATCAGCTTATTTACAGTTGGCTAAAGTTAAATGAGGGGGTTTGCTGAGAATGGAGCTAATACAGTATGTATGTTGATTTAATATATACTTTGGAAATAAAACATAAGTTTTATTTAATAAAGTACTTCAACTGCTCCTGTTTTGTGAACTCAACATTCACATTTCCTTTGTAAGACATTCTAGCCCTGAAGCTCCATTTAGACATTTCTACTCACCTGCCAAGATTGAGGCCATAAAGTCTTCAAATTAAAGTGATAATATAACAATGTTAGGAAATATGAAGTTTTTTTAAAGGTTGCAGATTTTGGAAAACTGAAAATTAAACAAATACTCAGCAGGTCGGACAGTACAGATTCATACAGCTGAAAACAGGCCCTTTGGCCCAACCCATCCATGCTGCCCAGGTTTTATGCCTGAGCTAATCCTATTTGCACTTGGCTCATATCCTTCTAAACATTTCCTATCTATGTACCCATCTAAATGCCTTAATTGTACCCATTGCACCCACCTCCTCAGCTTCCCCTGTCAAGTCATTCCATATACGCATCACCCTCTGCATGAAGAAATTGCCCCTAATGGCTCTTAAATCTTTCCCCTCTCACCTTTAACCTCTGCTCTCTAGTTCTAAATCCCTCTATCCTGGGGGAAAACGTGTGATCATTCACCTTATCTGTGCCTCTCATGATTTTGTGTAACTCTAGAAGATCACCCCTTAGCTTCCTATGCTGCAAGGAAAATGTCCCAGCCTACCCAGTTTTTTCTCATAAATCAAGTCCCCATGTCCTGGTATCATCTTGGTGATTCATTATTGCACCTTTTCCAGCTTAATGACATGCTTCCAATAGCAGGGCAACCTAAACTTGGCACAATACAAGAAATGTGATCTCACCAACATCTTGTACATCTGTAACATAATATCCCAACTCCTGGGCTCAATACCCTGACTGCTGAGGGAAAATGTGGCAAATGTCTTCTCCACCACCCTGTTGCCACTTCCAGGGATCCCTGTACCATTACCCCTCGGCCTCTTTGCTCTTTGCCTCTTTTTTTCTAACCAGAGCCTAAATATCCCTCATCAACAAGGGCTTCCTACACACGCCAGCCTTGTCCTTCATCCTAGCAGGAACATGCTGCCCCCAAGCGCTCCCAATCTCACGTTTAAACCCCTCCCACTGGGGTGGGAGATTACAACCTTCAAATGGTCCACCCTGTTTCGACTAATGCAATCAACCTGACGTGCATAAACAAGATCAAATAGAACAAGTTAACCTACAATTTTAGGCTGTGCACGCCATACGCAAGAAGAAGGAGACCCCTCCCGCTTGCCAGACATCCCTTTACTTGTGAGCAGTATCTCAAGTTCAAGTAAGTTTATTGTCATGTGTCCCTGATAGGACAATGACATTCTTGCTTTGTTTCAGCACACAGAACATAGTAGGCATTTACTACAAAACAGATCAGTGTGTCCATATACCGTAATATAAATATATACACACATGAATAAATAAACTGATTAAGTGCAAATAACAGATAATTGGCTATTAATAATCAGAGTTTTGTCCGAGCCAGGTTTAATAGCCTGATGGCTGTGGGGAAGTAGCTATTCCTGAACCTGGTTGTTGCAGTCTTCAGGCTCCTGTACCTTCTACCTGAAGGGAGCAGGGAGACGAGTGTGACAATCAAGCTCTGAATGTTCCTATCTAATACTTTTGAAATTATCCTTGCCCTAATGTACAGTCTCAACATGTAGACCCTAACTACTTTTTTCCATGACTATTTAAAAACTAATAAAATGGCGGTCGCCTATTTTTCATTCACTTACCCTAGTATGTTCCCTAGTAAGAGATCCAGCATTGTGCCCTTTTTAGTAGGGGCCTCTGTGGAAGGAGGAACAGATTTAATATTTTAAATTGAAGACTTTCTTCAGAGTAGAATAAAATGAATCAAAAGTTATTATTTAATATCAAGAGTGGCCTCTGCTTTATTCCGATGTACAGAGCATGTAAATAATGGCAACTCCAAGCTGGGAAAAGCAACAATTGCTCTTCAGCTAGCCCGGATCAGCTGGTGTAGCTTGGCAAAATTAAATTGGCTTTACCTTCAGTCCTGGCTCCTCTAATAAAACCACCTTAGCAGCATAGAGCCAAAAACGCAAGCTGCCTTGCATCAACTCAATGTGTCTTTTCACCTTTCCACAGAGTGGTTTTTAAAGGAAATAGTGTGTGGAACAAAGTATTCATCTTGTGAATGCTACTCCACGTACAATGTTTAGATTTGGAGTTTAGTTTATTGTCATAGTTTATAGATTTAATTGAGTTTATAGATGGAAACAAGATTGGTGAATGGAAGAGAACCAACCCAGTGCAATCAGAAAATGATTGTTGATCCATTTGCATTGTCAGATTCAGCAGGAATTACACCCAACAAAAATACAGTTGAGGAAGTACTCTCCTGGAAACTTGTCCATTTATTTTATGATGCAATGCCAAGGTTGGTTATGTTGCAGGTGCAAGGCAGTAGGGCCATTACAACAGTATATATATCCAATCAGAATCACTCTTGAGAAGAATTTGCAAGGTGTAAGATTCCCATGCATTTACTGCTCACCCATATGAAGATTGCAATTTTGGGAAGCTGTCAGAAAAACCTCGGTGCCGAACCAGTGTATTTTCAGAAGCAACGCACTGTGGGCATGGCGTGGTAGTGGAAAAAGCAAGTGGTAAGGTTAATAAACGGAATAAGTGAACTGCTAGATTGACACAGAATGTGCCAATGCTTAGGTCTTGGGAAGCTGCAGCTTCCGGCCTACCAGAGTATTCTCTTGATATCTGCTTTAAATATGATGGGCAGGTTTTAGGGAAATCAGGTTATTAACATGTCACAGCCCTTTAGTCACCAAAATATTTTGTGGCTGGCCCAGTTAATGTTCTGATCAATGTTGATCCCTGGAATGTTAATGCTGGGTCTCTGGAATGGTCATGCCAAGTCAGGGGGGAGCTGATTAGACACCTTCTTGATGGCAATGGCCTAGCCTTGTTTGAGCAGTACTCGCTCAAGTACTAGAAGGTTTGGTTATTTAAATATTGCAATGAGGGCATGTTTCTCAAAATTGGCCACTGTTTTACATGGAGCCCTGGCAAGGTAGATTCCTGAGCTTTGTCTAAAGAGATGCAAGGATTTTGAATCCAGGAATTAACAAGCTGTGTTCTTACTTGCTACACCCAGTGTATCCATCCCTCCCATCACTATGATCTTCACTATTCCCCAACAACCCTTCTAAACTCCTCCATGTTTTACCACCCCCCCCCCCTGTCCCCACCCCCTTTCTAGTGCCCCCTAATCTTATTTGCAGCTGAAGAACCTTTCGAACTTCCCTCCTCCTCACTGCCCACTTCCCCTTCCTCTTTCCCTTCCCGTTCTCAACAAAATCTCCCACCTTTACAACTATCTCACCCATTCCTGCTTCTGGAAGCTCCTTTCTTTCCTCCACTCCCCCGCTGTGATCTGGCCTCTCAATCTAGCCTTACTGTGGCCAGGAAACTGACACAAAAGAATGTTGATCTGGATCTGCTGTTAAGATTGGCAGAGCCGAAGGAAAACACATCTCTGAATTTTCCAATAGCAGCCCGACCTAACCAAGCCAAAACTGGGGCCACTATTTCAAAGAAAAAAATAGCTTGTCCATTACATAAAATATTCTTACATTTCCTCGTCAAATTAAATAAATCTTGAACCACCAGGAATTGATAAGATGGATATTGAAACAGCAGTAGTAAATTACAGCAATTATCTCTTCTCTGAAGCACTGCTTGTAACCAAATTAAACTCTTCCTTAGCCAAGCCTTTCCGAAATTACGATTAAACATTTCCCATTTCTTACTCATACCCATAGACCACTATGGTGCCAAAGTAATTTAAGAACTTACTTGGCTTTAATGCTACAGATCTGTTTCAGATCTATTATAAAATATGAATTATCTATACATGTGCTTCCATAGACAGGCAATAAATCTTTCTCACTCTATTCAGAATAAATGTATACTGACAGGTATACTCTATCGATGATACCTCAATTATCGGTTTACTTCCAATGGGCACATTTGTAGTGCTGTGAATGATCCAAAAGTATTTTAGGATCCAGCCACATTTCATTGCTTGGCTCCTGCATGTGTGGACATGTCTGCTCTGCACAAGGATGTTCTACATGGATACACACAGGCCCACAGAGCAGTTGTAAATGTAGACGCTAAGAAAAACTTTGCATGCAAGCATTTAAACTATGTTTTTACATTGCAGAATAAAATAGCTTCATACTGACAAGGATTCTTCAAATAACTTGGGATGTAATTGCTTAAAACAATATATCTTAAATGTAACAGATCTTGGAATAGTAGACTGCTTGTCTTGTGGCTTTTCAATTCTAAGACTAATGTCACTGAATTCTAAATACAAAATCATTTCAATCTACTAAACACATTAATTTCAATCGGCACTTGCGAAATTACCGCAGATAGTAAAATTACATCCTACCCATTGCTTTTACCCATTTCTACCTTTGCTTTTACCCCATCACATTTTACTGAAACTTAATTCAAAGCTGGTCTGCATGATTGAGTTTTAAGTGAATGCTCCTGTTGTAATCGGGGTGCTTTCCGAGTGGAGAAAACCATTGCTCTTCCAATTATTCAGTAACTACAACAAAAATGCTTAGACGCCAAATTTTATTGGAAAACAAATGCAACTTAAGGTTCAGGGTTTCAAGGTCAGTTTATTGTCACATGTACCAATTAAGGTACAGTGAAATTTGAGTTGCCATATTAAGTGAAAAGCAACAAGACCCACATAAAATAAAGGTTAACATAAACATCCACCACAGCGGCTCCCCACACTGTGATGGAAGGTAATAAAGTTCAATCTTCTCCCTCTTTACTAATCACTTTTATAAAGAGTGTAAAATAGTTTAGAGGTGGCTACAGTTTCCGTGAGAAAGTAGTGCCAACTTAATTTGAAACCATAGCAGCTATAAACAACAGAACAGCACCACAAGCATACTCAAATTGGGAATTTTGTTTCTTTTTACCACTTTTGTTTTAAATGTATAACCATATATACACACAAGTTCAATACATATACGAGTTGACCATGAAAATTAAATAATTTTTAATAATTTTTAATATTAAATAATATTTATTATAATAATAATATTAAATAAATTTAAATAATTTATTTTCTGGAGCGTAGAAGGTTAAGGGGGGACTTGAGAGAGGTCTTTAAAATGATGAGAGGGATAGACAGAGTTGATGTGGACAAGCGTTTCCCTTTGAGAAGAGGGAAGATTCAAACAAGAGGACATGACTTCAGAATTAAGGGACAGAAGTTTAGGGGTAACATGAGGGGGAACTTCTTTACGCAGAGAGTGGTAGCGGTGTGGAATGAGCTTCCAGTGGAAGTGGTGGAGGCAGGTTCATTGGTATCATTTAAAAATAAATTGGATAGGCATATGGATGAGAAGGGAATGGAGGGTTATGGTATGAGTGCAGGCAGGTGGGACTATCGGGGAAAAAAAAAATTTGTTCGGCATGGACTTGTAGGGCCGAGATGGCCTGTTTCCGTGCTGTAATTGTTATATGGTTATATGGTTAATTTCTAGAGTATTTAATTATTGCCATTGCAATCAAGAACTGTTGTGAAACAGCTACAACGTATTAAGGTAATGATGTACGAGAAGAGTATTATTTCCAGTATCAGTTATTTTCAACAAACATTATCTTCCCAATCAACTGACCCTGTTATGGTCCTACTGCCTTCCCTCTACAACATAACTGACCTTGACATTGCATCATAAAATAAATGGACAAATCTCCAGAATAGAAGAGTGCATCCTCATCTGTACTCAACCAGAGCTTACAAATTTTCCTCAAGAGTGATCCTGGATATATATTGTTGTAATCTTTTCTCGTGAACCTCCCAAAAACTGAGTAAAGAATAGAGAGACTGCAGTAGTCCAAAGAGGCAACTCACCATCGCCTTCTCAAGGACACTAAATGATGTCTTGTCAATGACACACAAATCTTGTAAATCAAGAAATATTGAAAAATAACGACTTCACCAAGTATGTTTGCGGCTCCATTCTCCATGGCCCATTAAAACAAATGTTTATGGAATGGAGGCCAATTGGGGTCAAATTTTAGGTCTTGTATATTTTTAATTGCCAAGTGACCAAACACACATCGTTTTCCAGTTTCCTTGCTTTATTTAAAAAGAAAACGAGTACTTGACTTATAAATGACACATATCTATCTCATTGTTTATCTAATGTAAGAACAAAGAACTTAATGTCATGAGATTAAGAACCAGTGGGTTAAAAATGGGCGATATGGACATTTTTCCCAATTTGTGTTTCTGATAAAGTCAAAAGAAATGGACATAAGAGCAGATACCCAAGAGGTGACTAATCTGATGCTACCGACTACACATGTCAAAATTATACCCTTGGGTTTTTAAATCTCACTCCTTTACTGGATTTAAGCTGCAAACTATCCAGTCAGATGAATTAAATTTTGTACATTTCTATATAATGGAGACAATATTAGTCATGTTGAAAAGGCCAGGAATGCTTTTTAAATGGAGGAAGAGATATAATTATGGTATTTCCATTTGAACTCCGAGCTAGTAAAACTTCTCTGGGTTATTGGATACAATAATGAGTTGAAAGATGGTGGTTATCTAACAAGTACGCTAGACATTTAGCAGGGATCCGCAAATCTGTTTTATGCCTTGGTGTTTTCTGCTGAGCATTGCCAGATATTTTTGCTCACAATTCTATGCTTGTAGTTTGAGTTCAAGATGCAGTTTAAAAGACTTTTAATGAGGATAGCGATTCCTAAAGTCCAGAAATACTTGTGAAATTCATCACATACACTATACAGGCCATATTACGGTGAACAAATTACTTTCCGGCCTCAAGGGTCAAGTGACTATTTGAAGTTAAATAGATATGAGATAGCAAAACAGTAAAGGTGACTATTCTGATTATTCCTTTTACGGAATAGAAACCTACTAAGCACCATGTCACAAGTATCTCAGTGGTTGAGTGGCATAATCATTACTTAAGCTCAAATTTTTTTAAATTAGATGTCTTTAACATCTCATTTGGGGCTGTTTGAAAAATTGTGCGAGTGAAAAGATACTTTTATTAATCCAATGTTCTAGATTGAAAACCAATCTTGCCCTAGTATGTTCCCTAGTAAGAGATCCAGCATTGTGCCCTTTTTAGTAGGGGCCTCTGTGGAAGGAGGAACAGATTTAATATTTTAAATTGAAGGCTTTCTTCGGAGTAGAATAAAATTAATCAAAAGTTATTATTTAATATCAAGAGTGGCCTCTGCTTTATTCCGATGTACAAAGTAAATCTCCTTTATAATCTATTAACAAAATTAAATAACAGCACAGATGATGTGCTATAAATAATGGTTTTGCCACTTATTGTTACCAAAAGGGGAATATTACTGCATGGCAGTCGAATTTCCCTTTAGTGAGGAAGATCTTTGGGCTCCTCTACAGCTACTTCATTTTAATTAGTTAAATAATTTGATTAGGTTAGACAAAGGATTGTCTAAAATTGAACTTTTGTGTAGATACAAAAAGGACTGGTATCAAGTCACTTATCCATTATACAGCTAGGTTACACAAAATGCTGGGACCGGCAGCATCTTTGAATAGGTGACGTTACGGGTTAAAACCCTCAAACAGCTGGTTTAGTTTGACCTTTAATTGTATTTATCCACATTAAATGAAGTAAACAATGTTCGCAGTGAATTCATATGGTCATAATCGTGCCTCACAGTATATCTTGTGCCAATTATTTGTTTGAAATTGTTTGAAGCAGCTGAATATAAACTTATCTTGGGCTATAAAAGAATTCATCAATAATAAATCATCAGCCTTTTTAAAATTTTGTTTTTTTTCACTTTAAAAGAACATTGGATAGAATACAGAACTCGCGAACAACTTATAACCATATAACCATATAACAATTACAGCACGGAAACAGGCCATCTCGGCCCTACAAGTCCGTGCCGAACAAATTTTTTTCCCCCTTAGTCCCACCTGCCTGCACTCATACCATAACCCTCCATTCCCTTCTCATCCATATGCCTATCCAATTTATTTTTAAATGATACCAATGAACCTGCCTCCACCACTTCCACTGGAAGCTCATTCCACACCGCTACCACTCTCTGAGTAAAGAAGTTCCCCCTCATATTACCCCTAAATGTCTGTCCCTTAATTCTGAAGTCATGTCCTCTTGTTTGAATCTTCCCTATTCTCAAAGGGAAAAGCTTGTCCACATCAACTCTGTCTATCCCTCTCATCATTTTAAAGACCTCTATCAAGTCCCCCCTTAACCTTCTGCGCTCCAGAGAATAAAGCCCTAACTTATTCAACCTATCTCTGTAACTTAGTTGCTGAAACCCAGGCAACATTCTAGTAAATCTCCTCTGTACTCTCTCTATTTTGTTGACATCCTTCCTATAATTGGGCGACCAAAATTTGTACACCATACTCCAGATTTGGTCTCACCAATGCCTTGTACAATTTTAACATTACATCCCAGCTTCTATACTCAATGCTCTGATTTATAAAGGCTAGCATACCAAAAGCTTTCTTTACCACCCTATCTATACGAGATTCCACCTTCAAGGAACTGTGCACGGTTATACCCAGATCCCTCTGTTCAACTGTATTCTTCAATTCCCTACCATGTACGTTCTATTTTGATTTGTCCTGCCAAGGTGTAGCACCTCACATTTATCAGCATTAAACTCCATCTGCCATCTTTCAGCCCATTTTTCCAAATGGCCTAAATCACTCTGTAGACTTTGGAAATCCTCTTCATTATCCACAACACCCCCTATCTTGGTATCAACTGCATACTTACTAATCCAATTTACCACACCTTCATCCAGATCATTGATGTACATGACAAACAACAAAGGACCCAACACAGATCCCTGAGGCACCCCACTAGTCACCTGCCTCCAACCCGATAAACAGCCATCCACCATTACCCTCTGGCTTCTCCCATTCAGCCACTGTTGAATCCATCTTGCTATTCCTGCATTTATACCCAACAGTTTGAACCTTCTTAACCAACCTTCCATGAGGAACCTTGTCAAAGGCCTTACTAAAGTCCATATAGACAACATCCACTGCTTTACCCTCGTCAATTTCCCTAGTAACCTCTTCAAAAAATTCAAGAAGATTAGTCAAACATGACCTTCCAGGCACAAATCCATGTTGACTGTTCCTAATCAGACCCTGTTTATCTAGATGCTTATATATATTATCTCTAAGTATCTTTTCCATTAATTTGCCCACCACTGAAGTCAAACTAACAGGCCTATAATTGCTAGGTTTACTCTTAGAACCCTTTTTAAACAATGGAACAACATGCGCAGTACGCCAATCCTCGGGGACTATTCCCGTTTCTAATGACATTTGAAATATTTCTGTCATAGCCCCGGCTATTTCTACACTAACTTCCCTCAATGTCCTAGGGAATATCCTGTCAAGACCTGGAGACATCCACTTAAACTTCCACTCGTCTCTTTTGCACTAAGATGAATATGTCAGTTGGTACAAAGATACAGTAGAGTTTATGTTTCTTGTGCTAATCTTCGTGAGATATCAGTAGAAATATGAGTGACTGAAGCTCGAACTCGGGATTAGATGAAAATTTATACTTAATAATTTTCGAACCTATCTCTAATGTTGTATTATTAGTAAATTATTCCGTTCTTCTTTATCATGCTTTTTTTTCTCTCTTTATTATTTTTTATCTATAAAAAAAAATAGAAGCAGCCATTAAATAATTGATAACATTAGCAATGTATGACTGATATACATGAAATGTTCTTATTATGTACTTGCTTCTAATAAAAATATATTTTTTTTTTAAAAGAAAAAAAAAAGATATCAGTAGAACTATTAGCATTTGATGTCACTGGACAATTTCAAAGAAAGTCATTTAATTTAAAAAAATGTGATATAGAGTATTTGTCTGCAAATGTTATTTGCAGTAATCAGCTGACTATAATCCAAGTAATGAATCCAATGTGTCATGAGAGGATTATTAACTCCTCAGTTTCACTTATGAATACCATATTAGTGACTATATCACAGTGCTCTGTCTCTAGCAATCTTTGGGGTCAATAATTTCTTGTTTTAAATATTAATGTAACCTAAAAATGTACAACAATATTTTTTTTGATTAACCTCAATAGAGAAACACCTTAAATATTATTTACCTACCTACTTTAATGTATAGTTTTAAAGTATGGATTGAAGCTGATTTATATATTTACTGGCATTGCTTGATTTATCAAGCTTTATCCTCCGGGGTCTCTTTTTAGCAAAAAAAAAACAACTATTGGAGGGACTCAGCAAGTCAGGCAGCATCTGTGGAAGGAAGTGGACAGACAACATTTTGGGTCAGGACTCTTCTTAGACTGACCTGCTGAATTCCTCCAATTGCTCAAAATTCCAGTGTCTGCAGTCCCTTGGATCTCGAGGATACTTTAGTTTATTTGAAATATGCATCTTTTAATTTTTTTTTACCTTTATTTGAAAAATTGCCCAAAACAATGCCTCATTTAAATAAGATTTAAATAATATTTAATATAATAAGAATATTGTCACTACTTTGAATTGTGCTTAAGTGTAAGAACTTGCTTTATTCGTAGGACATGGTGAATCATTAACTGATGAAGATTCTGCAGACCATACTGAGGTATTGTTTTCTACCTCTGGGAACCCGTCTTTGTTGTTGGGGGATAGTGAAATTGTATTACAATCTGTTTCCAGAGCTCCAGGTATTACTGTTACAACAAATGAAATTGTAACAATCCCCACAACACAGCCATCTCTTGGTTCAACTGAAAGCCAAATATCATTGCAACCTGCTTCGACGGATTCAATGGATACTCGGTTTGATGAGGAAATGTTGTCACTCGCTACTCCAATAGCATCACCCACCACACATCTCACTGGCAAAAACCTGCATGCTCACTTGACAGTTTCATCTCCTACTCCTATCAAGAGTGAAATGCCAAAATGGCACAGTTCAACAGTCAAATCTTCTACTCGAGCAGATGGTGGAATATTCTCCAAATCTACCTCAACCAATCTATCCATGGCCACACAGAGTGAAGTGTTATCTGCATCTACCCCAACTGAGCCACCAACATTCACACATAGTGAAGTGTCATCCCAGTCTACCTCAGTGGAAAATGCTACCTCCACTAACACTCCAAATAGTCTTGGCGCAGCAGTGGGACCTTTGCCAAATGTTTCTCTGCCCACAAAGATCCCATCTGCTTATTTTGAATTTGCCATCACACCTGGCTCTTCGGACAGGATTTCACATGAGAATGCATCTGAAAGATATCTTCTCACTCAAGATCGGAGAGCAGCTTCTGTGCAGGACACCACCAGCGTATCACAGCAAAGCAACACACTGGAACCTCGAGAGATTTCAGTGATAAGATCAACAGAAGCTACCCCAGAAAATGTAGTGAATACACCTCCATCGGTTTTAATAACTGCAGCTACCTGGTCTCTAACCACTGCCACCTCATGGCAAAATGAAGGAAGTTTAAGTAAACCTCTAGAAGAACCACCAATTCAAGAAATCGTAAAATCTGCAGGTATGACAGAGCACTAGTCAATTGAAACCTGATAAATATTCAGCATTAAATATATTGTTATATTTATACAGCTATCTTACCGTTCATTAATAAGAAATACGTACTAGTGATTTCATAATTACCTATGGCAAAGATTTTCAAATAACCCCTTAAAATGTGGATGGCTGGGCAAAAATACAGCAAAATTATTTGTGCTAGAGAAGATATGGGATTGCATTGGCCAATAGTCTGGTAGTGGGTAGAGAGTCATGAATCTTGCAGCATACTTTTGGCCCAAATTGTCCATGCTGACCAAGTTGCCCGTTTACCCTAGTACTATTTGCCCGCATTTGACACATATCCTTCTAAACCTTTCCTATCCCCATATTACTGTCCAAAAGTCCCTTAAGTTAAATTATTGTACTTGGCCCAACCACTTCCTCTGGCAGTTCATACCATAAACACCACTCTGTGTGTGAAATAGTTGCCCATTGGGTTCAAATTAAAATATCCCCTCACACTTTAAACCTATTTCCTCAAGTTCTTGCTTCCCCAAGCATTGGGGAAAAAACTGTGCATCCATCCTATCTATACCCCCCCTCGTGATTTTGTACAACTCTATAAGATCACCTCTCTGTCTCATACTCTCCAAGGAATAAAGAAAACAGTTCCTTATGAGGTTTGAAATGATTTGCCTGTTCCCCTGTTCCTTGTTTCTCCTTATTTCTGTTGAATGTTTTGGAAATATTGAGTCCATGCTACTTTCTTCTGTCTAGAGTCTGTTTCTTGTTGCAATTCCCAGTGAATTTGAATCCAAGTTCCTTTCCCCTTTGTTGCCTCCTCAGTGGAAGCAAGGAACTGCAGATGCTGGTTTACAAAAAAAGACATAAACTCAGCGGGTCAGACAGCAAATCTGGAGAACATGAATAGGTAACCTTTTGGGTTGAGACATCACCAATTCATGGTCTTCAGAGATGCTACCTGAGCTGCTGAGTTGTCAACAAAATAGAGAGAGGACAGAGGAGATTTACTAGACTGTTGCCTGGGTTTCAGCAACTAAGTTACAGAGAAAGGTTGAACAAGTTAGGGCTTTATTCTTTGGAGTGCTGAAGGTTAAGGGGCGACTTGATAGAGGTCTTTAAAATGATGAGAGGGATAGACAGAGTTGACGTGGATAAGCTTTTCCCACTGAGAGTAGGGAAGATTCAAACAAAGGGACATGACTTGAGAATTAAGGGACAGAAGTTTAGGGGTAACATGAGGGGGAACTTCTTTACTCAGAGAGTGGTGGCTGTGGGGAATGAGCTTCCAGTGAAGGTGGTGGAGGCAGGTTCGTTTTTATCATTTAAAAATTAATTGGATAGTTATATGGACGGGAAAGGAATGGAAGGTTATGGTCTGAGCGCAGGTATATGGGACTAGGGGAGAATACGTGTTCGGCACGGACTAGAAGGGTCGAGATGGCCTGTTTCCGTGCTGTAATTGTTATATGGTTATATATGGTTATATGAGTTACTCCAGTGCTTTGCCTTTTTTTCTGCTCCGTGGTCTTGACTTTCACTCCCAATTTTCCACCAAGTTATTTCATTGCAATTTATGCCATCTTCAGCATGTTCAAGATGCAACCAAACATTGGCATCTTAAGAGCCCCACACCTCAAACTGTTGTGATACAACATATATCTGTCATATATATTGAGCTGAGAGTTATTAGCAAGCCTGTAAACTAAATTATATACTGACAAATTATCAGTGTTGTTATTAAAAGTTTCTTGACTAATATAATTACTATTATTATTATAAAATACCCAAAATACTAAAAAAGAATGTTGAGGAAAGGTCTTGCCAGTCACAAACTTTTTTTGGTCAAGAATGGTGTTGTTTATTTATTATCCAGGAATTGATCTTCTCAAGGAATTCCAAGTACCATCATCAGGAGATGTTACAGAGGTGGAAGGATCACATCCCCTCAGCTCAGCTTTCCGTCTTACCCCGTCAGTGTATCTGAGAAAGGAAACGGGGTATGGAATTAATGTTTCTATGTCCTTTGTTCTAATCATATCCAATGACATTTAATGGATAACGTGTGTTGAGAGTCTGAATCTTCTCATAGGAGAGCAAAGTAAAGTAACTTTCTAAGTTCACAACATGTGGTGTAGTGTGTTGATGAGCAGAAGTTCAAATCGTTTTCTATGTATATAATGCAGTGTTGAATCAATAATGAAATATGGCTCAAGGCGAGACCGAATACTTAATATTCCTGGGTATAAGGTGTTTAGAAGCAATATGGAAAGTAAAAAAAAGAACGGGTGTAGTAGTTTTGTTGAGAAATAAATGATCATGCTGGATGTCCTTAAGAAGTCCGATGCATTTGATCAGAATTAAAAAGTGGAAAAGAAAGTTATCATGCTACTGTGGGTATTCTACATGCCACCAGATAAGGAAAACAAAATGAGAGAGGGTTAAAGGAAGAATAAAGTTTAGATTAATAATGAATGTCAGGGGAAAATCTAAAGTAGAACATTTTATTTGGAGAAAATTAACTTCAATGGGACAAGCAGATATCAGCTAGGATAAAATAGAAATAAAAAATAGGTTGGAGAGAAAGGTCCAGAAAAAGCGGTCACAGCTTAAGGATTCTAGAACAAGGGGTCACAGTTTAAGGATAAGGGAGAAGTCTTTTAGGACCGAGATGAGAAAAACATTTTTTACGCAGAGAGTGGTGAATCTGTGGAATTCTCTGCCACAGAAGGTAGTTGAGGCCAGTTCATTGGCTGTATTTAAGAAGGAGTTAGATGTGGCCCTTGTGGCTAAAGGGATCAGGGGGGTATGGAGAGAAGGCAGGTACAGGATACTGAGTTGGATGATCATATTGAATGGCGGTGCAGGCTCGAAGGGCCGAATGGCCTACTCCTGCACCTATTTTCTATGTTTCTATGTACAAGAACCAAAGCCAGAGCTATCAGGTTGATAAAAGAGCTGAATAATTCAACAAAATACATAAAGTTGATGTACGAGGCACATTAATTGAATAACATGAGAATTGACATGAGAAATATGCTAAAGGTAGATACAAAATGCTGGAGTATTATGCTGGATAGGCACAAAATGCTGGAGTAACTCAACTACAGCATCTCTGGAGAATAGGAATAGGTGATGTTTCAGGTCGAGACCCTTCATCAGACTGAGATGTAAACCTAATATTAATCTGAGAGGTATGAAAAAGAAAACAGGCAAAATGGAGCAAGAGAAGCAAATGACAAAGATTATAGAATGGTCTTCTAGAGGCATGTAAATGGTAAGCAGGTATTAAAAGGTGAGATGGGGGGCAGTTGGATGGATCTAAAGAAGGTTATTAATGTATAGAAGCAGCAGGCATTTCTCAGATACTATACGAGTAGTTTGCATTGGACATTACCAAGAAAGAGGATGTGAGCAACATTTTAGTACAGAGGAATGTTAGAGGGATACAAATTAATACGCATGAGAAAAAGCTGGCTCTGCCTAAATGTGCTCACTGGTCCTAATCGGATTCATCCGAGGTTAACGAGTGACTTGGCAGTGCAGACTGCAGGAGGGTTGCCATCATCCGCTGGTCCTCTCGGTGCAGGAGAAGTGCCAGAGAACTGGGAAATGGGAAAGACTAATAGTTTTGTGCAAAAAACAGGGTGTTATGACTAGTCTTGGCAACCTGTCAGTTTAACCTCTTATAAAGTCCCAGTGGATTAAAACACAAACTACAAATATACTGTCTCCCCACTCCTCAAAAAAGGAGATGGAGAGACAGAAAGCTAAAGTTAATTTGACATTTGTCCAGTGGGAAAATGATCAGATTTATTATTAAGGAAGTAGTAGTGGGATATTTACATAAAACTTTGCATGGTTTCCAAAAATAAAAAAAAATTTAGTAGATTTTGAGGATGTAACAAATGGGTATACAAAGAGGCACTAGTATATGTAATGTATTGGAATTAAAATTGATGAAGTGCCACATCTTAGTGCACAAGAGCCTTGGCAGCAATATGTTCACAGCATTTAACAGATAAGAGTTGGGATGAATGAGTCATTTTCATGCTGGGAGGCTGTAATTGGTGGAGTACCACACAGACCAAGGCATCGTTGCTTACAACTTCAATGTTAATGACCTAAATAAATGAATAATGTTTTACTGTAGTGCTATTTTCTGATTATACATGGATAAGTAAGAAAGCAAGTTGTGGGGAAGACACTGATAGCCAGTGAGTTATAAATGGGCAGTAATTCAGCAGATGAAGCGTAATGGGAGGAATGAACGAATATGAAATGAAGTCTTGCCACAGTTTTCAAGGCACTGGCGAGATCACATCTGAAGAATGTGTACATTTTGGGATTTACTGTAATGTGGGATACACTTACTTTGAAGGCATTTCAAACGAGATCCACTTCATAGATTCCTGGATGATGGGGTTGTCTTATAAGGCAAGGTTAAGTAAACTGGGCTGAAACCCGTTGGTGTTTAGAATAACGAGAAATAATGTTATTGACATGTAGCTTGATGAGATAGATTTTAAATGAATGCCGCAGCACGGAAGTGTTTGGATGTCCTTGCATAAAAATGTTGAAAGTTACCATGCAACTGCAGCAAGTGATTATAAAGGCAATGCCCTTCATTAGGGGGGATAGAAACATAGAAACATAGAAATTAGGTGCAGGAGTAGGCCATTCGGCCCTTCGAGCCTGCACCGCCATTCAATATGATCATGGCTGATCATCCAACTCAGTATCCCATACCTGCCTTCTCTCCATACCCTCTGATCCCTTTAGTCACAAGGGCCACATCTAACTCCCTCCCTAAAGATAGGGGTGGTGGTGGTGGTGCTTTGGAAGTGAGATCGTGTTCTACAGGGAATGAATGCATTATCAATTGGTTCATCTGTTCAAATTGCACTATGGGTGAGATGGAATGAGAAGATACACCCAGCTGAAAATCTGTAGTTACAATAATATCTGCTTG
The DNA here is from genome assembly GCF_028641065.1 of Leucoraja erinaceus. Lineage (NCBI taxonomy): Eukaryota > Metazoa > Chordata > Chondrichthyes > Rajiformes > Rajidae > Leucoraja > Leucoraja erinaceus. The sequence continues at coordinate 16,170,780 of NC_073381.1, forward strand.
CTGTTCAAGAATGTCAGTTTAGAGATGTCTTGCAATACCTTAACTCTTGTGACTGGTCCTTGCTAAATACTTAATTATTTCTTGGGCATAATATATTTAATAAATCATGGGTGTATCCTAAGATGTATTATATAATTATGTTTGCATAAATGTCCATTGAATATGTCCACTTTGTCGCAATGTTATTGTTTTGATACTCGCTTAACTATCAGAAATGTTTATTTTAGAGCTGTGTATCCAGGTGGAATTCCTCCTGAATATTCAATCATTGCTACATTCAAGATGTTGGGAGACACTGCACAAAATGTATGGAATTTATGGGAGGTCAGTGACATTGATGGAAGAGAGCAAATTGGCATTCGTCTTTCTGGTATCTCAAGATCTTTGGACTTTTTCTACAGAACTACACCTAACACTGTCATGTTTCAAACATTTGCTGATGTGGATATGCTTTTTGATGGTTCATGGCACAAGTTAGCACTTAGTGTTAGTGGAAAAGAGATCAATTTGCTGATTGACTGCAAGCAAGTCAACACTGTTCTGATCAGCAAGCAAGAAACAATTGATGGAAATAGTTACACATCGATAGCAAGATGTCTGCTGAACGACGCAATGGTTTCTGTAAGTTGAACAAAACTCAACGGAGAAATAATTTTGAATGTAGCTTAACCTTTTTAAAAAAAACTTTAAAAAAACACCCCACTGCAGATGTCACATATAGGAAATAGAAAGAGAGAATGCCTGAAACATTCAGCAAGTTGGGTAGAATCTGTGGAAAAAGAGTTAACATTTCAGGTCAATGACCTTTCTTCAGAATATCTCTTCCAGGAATTGAGTTCAATACCATTTTTCAATACCCAGAAGAAAGATCTCAGCCTGAAAAGTCACCCATTCCTTCTGTCGAGAGATGCTGCCTGTCCCACTGAGTTATTCCAGCTTTTTGTGTCTATCTCCACTTATCTGTTTCCAGAAACAAAACCCTTGCCACGTTGTCATCAATTTGTGTGTTCACACAATCACACATGTTCACTTTGCCTTCTCCGTCTGTCTTCTATCTCTGTAAGATTAAACATGCACATTTTCTCATTTTTCCCAATTTGATTAAAAGAGTCATTGACTTCAAACGGAGGTCTGTTTCAATGTCCACAGATACTACCAGATCTGCTGAGTTTCACAACCACGCTCTGTTTATATTAACTGCTGGTTTAATACAAACATCATAAATATTACAGAGTATAACTTTTTTCTTTTAATTAATCTTGTGCTTGCATCCTTGAATTTAAAAATCATAATTAGATTAAATTCCTGGTTGGCCTTGTGTTGTAGTTGCATTATATCACATTGTCAAGTGAGAACAGAATTTCCTCTGCGAATTATCATTATACTGATCTAACATTTATACAGTACATATACTACATTTATATAGAACCTTTCAAACCCCTTTCAGGTTATCACAGTGCATATCGAAAGTGTGCTTTTGAAGGATAGTCGATGTTGTAGTATAAGAAATGGGGCAGCTAATTTGCAGTTGGCAAGTTGCAGTACACTGTATTAATAATAATGTAAAATATCTGCTTTAGAAATATTGATTGGGGAATATTAATCAGGACCTCGTGTAGCACCCTGTTCGTCTTTTACATCCAATGGAGTGAATGGTTGGGCCTTATCACAAATAAGTTTCGAATTTTTTAACAACACATCTACATAAAGTATGAACTCCAGATGGGAAAAAGATCTTCATATTAACTTATTGTGTCCTTATACTACTCCAAAATATTTGCTCTCACCATATAGAAAGCTGGAGCAAATCATGATGGAAAATTGTCTTGTATTTATCTTGGTCCTTTTGTCTAACAGCTTGACCTGCAACAACTGGAACTGCACAGTGATCCAAGCAGAGTTCATTTTGAAGGATGCTGTGAGTTGCCACATGTGGTAAGTGTGCGCCGTATTTTAAACCACCTTGAATGTTTCATATTCAAACTTAAAATCATAACCTAATATTTTTATACAAACATAATGCTTCAATAATAAAATAATTTCACATTTAAGATTAATTTGTTATTGTGTTTATGGAAATAGGTGTTTAAAATGCAAGGTTCAGTTGAACGAGTATATTTGGCAGTGACATTTAGGTCAACTTTGGACGTGTAGCATCGAAGTCCTGGTAGAACATGGTGATTTCATAGAGTACTATATCTTACACAGTATAGAAAAGGATTATAAAACTATGAATAAATATTTTTTTGATGAGATTGAGAGGGTTGCTGGAAATGCTCAGACTTGGTACTGAGTCCAGAACCTAATTGGAAGATGGGGAGAGCACATGCGAACAGATAGCACAAAAAATATGGATTACCACAGTGCTCCTATAAGATGTCATGGTTATCAGAATTATCTGTGACAATTGTCTCTCGTAATTACAATTTGAAATATTCTTAGTTTACTCTTCCCTTTAGTGTTTTGCATAGTACTTTTGCTTATTCTTAATTTTAGCACATAAATAACCAATTAAAATGTTTCAGTGTGGCCGGAGAGCAGAGAACAGTTTGACTGAGAATCTACCGTTTTGCAAATGTTCTTATGGACAACTAGAATACCTGGGTAGCACAGGTACACAGGTAAATGTTCTTAATCATCATTACAGATTTTTGCTTCAAAATTGTATTGTGCTTTTGTAATTTGTGTGAATCGGAATTGACATTTTGAAAGCAAATGGCAAAAATACATTTGTGAAATTCATGGTTTACAAAATATCTGTTCCCTATTTCCCAGTAGGGTGCATTAATGAAATAATTGTTTTGTATTGAAGAGGTAACATGATATCCTCTACCATACTCAAAAACCAAAAGGTGAAAAAGCACACAATTTGCAGGGACTATGAGGTTTCCTCCTGGATAGCACCCAGACAGGTGACTCTTCGTATTGTCCCCTGGATCACAAAACAATTCCAAAGGCTATCCCTCCTTGAAAATACAACTCCTGGTGGTTTGTCAGGAAAGATTCCCCACGATCAATGCCTTGTTTTTACAGAGAGCATATTAATTCTCCATTCTTAGGTAGTCCACGTTGCCTGTTAAACCAGCCAGATCCCAAATATTTGCAAAGAAACTGGAGCATTCGGGAAAACCCATGTCATGACAGGGAGACCATGCAACATCCACTCAGAAGGCACCAGAGGTCAGCACCAGAAACCAGGTTTCTGAAGCTGTGAGATAGTCACACCACTGAGCCACTCTAAATCACAAGATGCTTGTACCTGCTATATGTACATTCCTGGCAATACTGATACGGAAGACATGCCATCTCTGCTCTGCCTCATACACCAAGATACAGCATGGAAATAGGCCCTTCGGAACAGGAAGCCCCATCTATGCAAAACGGCTCATATCCTTCTAATTCTTTCTATTCCATGTACCTATCCAAACATCTTGTTACAGTACCTGACTCAACTACCTCCTCTGGCAGCTCATTTCATATACCCACCACTCTCTGTATGAAATGTTGCCCCTCAAGTTCCCATTAAATCTTTCCACTCTAACCTTGAATTCATGTCATCTGGTTCTTGAATTGTGAATTTTGGGTAAAAGACTCTATGCACTTATGTGCAGATGATAACAGTAAAGTAGCAAGCATGTTTTCTCCCTTCTAACTAACTCAGCAGAGAAGAACAGCAGCATATACACCTCCAGCAGTGATGTGCCATGATCAGCCATGATCATATTGAATGGTGGGGCAGGTTCGAAGGGCCGAATGGCCTACTCCTGCACCTATTTTCTATGTTTCTATGTGGCTTAGTGGAGAGTGATATTTTAAAGGTAGTGCCACTGATGCCAGTTTGCTCAGGAGTAGATCAGCAGGTACCCAGTAGTGAATCAATAATGATTACAAACCACTCATTAACTGGATTAACCCAGAACACACCCAGTCATGTTCACCATTGTTATCTAATAATATCACGTTCCAACTACACTGGCATGAAGGCCTGCTAGGCTGTGCAACAAAAGTTTGATCCTGTTTAGAAGCCATCTAACATCAAGGTGTTTGTATTATTACAATCATGTTTTGTATTTTCTGAACTCCACATTAGGAAGAGAAAGGGGAAAAGGGCACAGCTGGAGAGTCTGGAAGACCAGGGACTCAGGTAATATTAATATATAGATGACTTTATTGCATCCTTGGTTGCAACAAGGTTCCTCATGGTAGGCTGATCCAAAAGATTAATGCACATGGGATCCTTGGTGACTACTTAGATTGGACTCAAAACTGTATTTGGCATAGAAGGCAGAAGGTAGTGTGGATCGCTGATATTCTGACTGGAGGTCTGTGACCACAGATAGCAATTGTGGGGCTTCTGTGTTTGTGATATGCATATATATATATAATTGATTGGCAGAGTTGGGAATAGTGAGGCAGATTTGTCAAAGGATACAACGGAATATAGACCAGTTGGAAATATGGGCGGAGAAGTGTGGATGGAGTTTAATCCCAACAAGTGTGAGATCTTGCACTTTGGGGGATTAAATGTAGGAAATTATGTTGTAGCTGAATGGAACTTTGAGGAAGCCAAAGTGGAATATTTGAGACAGATTCTTAGAGCAGCTTGTGGTCAAGCCTCCTTGGGAAAAGGCAATTCAGGATTTGGCGTTGTGTAATGAAGCAGATTTGATTAGGAAGTTTAATGTAAAGGAACGGATTTGATTAGGAAGCTTAATGTAATGTAATGTCAGAGGGCGGAAATTAGTGAAGTTGCTATTACTAGCAACTATACAACTATACTATTGCTATACAAGGTTAATTCCCGGGATGGCGGGACTGTCATATGCTGAGCGAATGGAGCAGCTGGGCTTATACACTCTGGAGTTTAGAAGGATGAGATGGGATCTCATTGAAACATATAAGATTGTTAAGGGCTTTGACACGCTAGAGGCAGGAAACATGTTCCCGATGTTGGGGGAGTCCAGAACCAGGGGCCACAGTTTAAGAATAAGGAGTACGCCATTTAGAACGGAGACGAGGAAACACTTTTTATCACAGAGAGTGGTGAGTCTGTGGAATTCTCTGCCTCAGAGGGCGGTGGAGGCAGGTTCTCTGGATGCTTTCAAGAGAGAGCTAGACAGGGCTCTTAAAAATAGCGGAGTCAGGGGATATGGGGAGAAGGCAGGAACGGGGTACTGATTGGGGATGATCAGCCATGATCACATTGAATGGCGGTGCTGGCTCGAAGGGCCGAATGACCTACTCCTGCACCTATTGTCTATTGTCTACTAAGGAGAAGGCGCTTGGGAAGTTGAAGTAGGAGGTAGTGGCCATAATACGATAAAATCCAGCCTGCAGTTTGAGAAGAAGAAGATGAAATGAGATGTGTCGGAATTACTGTTGAGTAAAGGCAACTACAGAGGCATGAGGGAGGTGCTGGCTAAAGTTGAGTGGAAAGGAACCCTGGCAGGAATGACGGTGAAGCAGCAATGGCAGGAGTTTCTGGGAGTTATTCGGAAGACACAGGCTCTTTTTATCCCAAAGACGAAGAAAGATTATGACAATGAGGTGACCGTGGCTGACAAAGGAAGTGAAGGACAGCATAAAAGTAAAAGAGATGGGGTGTATTATTGCAAACATTAGCAGGACACTTTCCGGTAGGCGGCGCGGCTCTGGCCAGCAGCGGCCTCTGCAGCCTGTCCGCGTTTTTATTATTTTTTGTCTATGTTTTTGTGTAGTTTTTGTTATTTTATGTTGGGGTGTGTGTGTGGGGGTGGGGGGGGGGGGGGGGGGGGGGGGGAAACTTTTGAATCTCTCCCTGCACTGGAGACCCGACCTTTTCTCGTCGGGTCTCAGGTGTCGTTGAGGCCACAACGAGGAGCGGCCTCCAACGGGAAGAAGCCGGGGCCGACTCACCGTTGCCGTCGCGGAGCTGGCCGAGTCCGGAGCGGGTGGAGCGGTGGAGGAGCGCTGCTGCTGCTGCTGCTGCTGCTACCGGAGAGTCGGAGGCTCCAACGGCAGGTCTGTGGACGGCGGCGTCGGGAGCCCGCGGCTCCCTGGAGAAAGACCGCTTTTCGGGGCTCCTGCAACGGCGAATTCTCCTGCCCGAGTTGCGGGGTCGAAGAGCTCCTGGAGCGGGGCCTTACATCACCGCCCCGCGCGGCTGGAATGGCCGCGGACTCTGCGAGCGCACACCGGGGGCTCCAACATCAAGACCCGGTGTGCAACCTCGCACCACCCGGCGTGGCTTTAATGGCCGCGGGACAATCGCCATCGCCAGCCGGGGGCTATGACTTAGACTCTGACATCGGGGGGGGGGAGAGAGTGCAGTGGAGAGATAAGTTTATTTGGCCTTCCATCACAGCTATGTGATGGATGTTTATGTAAAATGTAATTATGTTGTGTCTGGGGTCTATTTGTGTGTAATGTATGGCTGCAGAAACGGCATTTCGTTTGGACCTCCAGGGGTCCAAATGACAATTAAATTGACTCTCTCTTGACTCTTGAGGAAGCTAGCAGATTGGGAAGCTTTTAAAAACCAAGAAGGCAACTTAAAAGGCAATAGGGGGAGAAGTTAACATATGAAGATAAACTAGCCAACAATATCAAAGGGAATACCAGAAGTTTCTTGAGATATATAAAAAGTAAAAGAGAGGCAAGAGTGCCCATTGGCCTGCTGGAAAATGATGCTGGAACATGGAACAAAGAAATGTTGGACAGATTAAATGAGGTTTAGCACCAGTCTTCACAGCACAAGACACCAGCAACATGCTAGAAATTCAAGAGAGTCAGAGGGCAGAAATTAGTGGAGTTGCTATTACTAAGGAAAAGGTGCTTGGGAAGTTGAAAGGTCTGAAGGTGGATAAGTCACCTGGACCAGATGGACTACGCCGCAGGATTCTGAAAGACTAGCCAGCGTTGTACATCAATGATTTGGATGAGGGAATTGATGACTTTGCGGCCTGGTTTACAGATGATATGAAGATAGGTGGACGGGCAGATAGTGTAGAGGAACCAGGGAGTCTGCAGAAGGACTTGGACAGGTTGGGAGAGTGGGCTAAGAAGTGGCATAAGAAGTGTAATTTGGAAGTAGGAATAAAGGCATAGACTATTTTCTAAATGTGGATAGTTTTCGGAAATCAGAGTTACAAAGGGATGGAGAATGCTGGTGCAGGATTTCCAAAAGATTAATTTGCAGGTTGAATTGGTAGTAAGTAAGGCAAATGCATTGTTAGCATTCATTTCAAGAAGACACAAGTGTATTGCTGAGGCTAATAAAGTGCTGGTCATACCGTTTTTGGAGTATTCTGAGCAGTTTAGGGTCTGTGGGACGTGCTGGCGTGGGAAAGGGTCCAGAGGAGGTTTATGAGAAGGACCCCGGGACAGATTGGGTATGATGAGCGTGTGATGCCTCTGAGCCTGCACTCGCTGGAGTTTAGAAGAATGAGGGGGGATCTCAATGAAACTTACTGAACAGTGAAAGGCCTGGATAGAGTCGAGAGCATGTTTCCACTAGTGGGAGAGTCTAGGGCCAGAGGGGGCACAGTCCCAGAATTAAACTATGTACCTTTAGAAAGGAGATGAGAACAAATTTCTTTAGCTGGAGGATGGTGAATCTGGAATTAATTGCCATAGATGACTGTGGAGGCCAAGACTTTGGGTATTTTGACAGTTACTTGATTAGTAAGAGTGTTAAATGTTACGGGGAGAAGGCAGGAAAATGGGGTTGAGAGGGAAAGATATATCAGCCCTGATTGAATGATGGCGTAGACCTGATGGGCCAAATTCTACTATGACTTATGAACATTATGCAAAGTTTTGGTCACCACATTACAAGAAGAATGTTCAGGCTCTGGAAGGAACAGAAGAGTTGAGGTTACCATCAGTTTGGCCATTATTGAGTGGCAGGGCATGCTCGAGGGGCCAAATGTCCGTTTTCTTGCCCTAATTCATTTATTCATGTGTAAAACAGTAAAGAAGGTTGTTGCCGGTCACTCAGTCTGACAGCCGTGCCCAATAATTCAAATCCCATCACTTTGTGTAATGTAGAGGGTTGCTCAATGGTGGGATATGCACATAGTGAATCATTGGGCACAATTGGGTTGCAGCCAATGAACCAGGTAAGAGTGGTGCTGGTGCTAGTTCCCCAGATGAAGCCCTGCATGGGCACTTTATATCAGGGGAGTTAGGTGAGAGAGGGCAGCCTCAGACAAAGAACAAAGTGTATGCCCGCGATTTTCAATATGATGGGAGGGCCAGCATGAAATATTAAGGGAAGTTTGGAATACAGCCTAAAACAAAGTTTAATGTGGACGTTGAGGCTTTCTTTGCTGCATGGAAGAGGTGGCCAGGTCCATCTCAAGGGTTTCAGACCCTGTCAGACAGTGGTATCTGACAACCAATATTTCAGCACTCGCTGCAGGATAGACAAGACCCACCAGGACCGAGTGCTCAGTGGAAAGTGATTGTTGGAAAATACACTCAGTTTGCTGACTTGATGCCCAGACAACTGTTGTCATGGCTGAATACGGATTTTCAAAGTGGCTCTGAAGCTGTCCGGACACATCCATCCACCCTTGATAGGATTTTTCAGATGCTGCCCGAGGTAACAGCAGGAAATCCATGGAGCGCGAGTTGTCTGTCTGTCTTTCGGAATAACAGCAGTGGTGATCCCAATGATGTCACTCAGCCGTCGTTCGTTGTTAAGCTGCCAGCCCGGAGAACTGCCAGACAAGCTGTCAAATCCTTGGGGCTTAATAATCTGCATCCCAGAGTACCAAAGGAAGAAGCTGTGGAAATAGTGGTTGCATTGGTGGTAATCTTCCAAAATTCTTAAGCTGCTGGAACATTTCTCACAAATCGGAAGGAAGCAAATGTAACCCCACTATCTAAAAAGAGGAGGAGAAAAAATAGGAAATTACAGAGCAGTAAGTATGACATTAGTTCTGGGGAAATGCTAGAATCTATTATGAAAGATTATATTAACAGAACAATTAAAAAAGCATTAATAGGATTGGACAAAGTCTGTATGGGTTTATGAATGGTAAATCATGCTTAATATATATCAACTGAAGATTTGGCGGGAGAGCAAGTGGAGTAGATGAGGGAGATGAAGTTGGTAGTATATTTGGACCTTCAGAAGACGTTTAATGTCACATAAGAGGTAATTGTGCAAAATTAAAACATTTGGGATTGGGAATGATATACTGGCCTGATTGATAGGAGATAAGATTAAGAATAATCATAGATGTACACAAAAACTGCAGTAACCCAATGGGTCAGATAGCATCTCTGGAGAAAAGGAATGGGTCGTTTTGGGTTGAGACCCTATCTACTGTCTGCACCCAGACAAAGTAGGAGAGTGCCACAAGGTGTCAGTATTTGCAATAGAAATCAATGATTTGGATGAAGGAGCTAAATATAACATCTCCCAAGTCTACAAATGTGACAGTGCTAGAGAGGGAGGGAATGGGTGAGTTATAAGGTGGATGTGAAGAGAGTGCAACGTGACTTTACCAAGTTGGGTGAATGGGCAAATGTGGGCACAATTTAACCTCTGGTGACCAGTGTTGAAAGGGCATTTTTAGGTGTAATGTGTGTGCATATACAAATGGGGCAAAATTACTCTATTTTGTAAAAGTGTTTTAGCAACCAAGTAGAAAACAACTAACATTTATTTATCTGCATGAACTGTGGTTGTTTTGATACAGGCTGCAAGAGGTAACACTGGTTCTTATGGAAGAGTCGGAGTCACTGGACCAAGGGTATGTCTTTCGTCACTTTAAATGTTGAGTATTTATTGCATTTTAAAATCGTTCATTTATCTAGTTTTTCCTTGTATCAGGGTATGGCTGGAATTAAAGGGAACAAGGGAGTACAAGGAAGACCAGGCCAAAGAGTATGTCATTTTAAACAGTGTTGCATTGTGCATTTTTTTTTTTAGTTTCCAAATTAATTGCCAAAGCTGGAATTACTTCATATTCACTGAAATATATTTTCATTCCTCTTAGGGGTTAGATGGCCCTAAAGGCTACAAAGGATTACAAGGAGCCATGGGATTTAAGGTAAATTCACAACAGGTGTTTAAGGTTTTTGCGCCAAAAAGTATGTGAAGGATAAATAGAGAAATTCTATTTTTGTTTCAGGGGATTTCAGGATCACCTGGACCAAGAGGGAAAATAGATCTAAAAGGTGAAAAGGTATGATCTAACATGGAATTAAATGTTCTGAAAGTAGCATGGCATGTAATTGGATGGCCTTCTCTGGAACATCAAAGTCAATGTGGAGCCATCATTTCTCACATTATGACCTCTCTGATCTCGGTTATGTCATTGGGGAAGGTTAGCGTCATTTTATACAATGCTCTGGATTGAGTCTAACTTACTTCCACTTCAGTTCTGATGTAACGGAGGCCAAAGTGGAACCTACAAAATCTATCATTGGTGGGCCAGAAGGTGGCTAACTAGGAGGGTGAGTGGGTAGTTTGGAAGACGATGCATTCCTGTGTTTTACGTTCAAGAACTAATCTGTTTTGTACTTCAGTGCCCAATATCTTAGTCTCCAAACAAAGCACATATGCAAGGACCATCTTCATACTGCCGCTCATTAACTGAAGTTTGGGTAACCTTGGTTCTGAAGTGAGGTGACGTAGGTTGAACAATTTCCTATATCCTAGCTCCACTCTAGCAATAGGTTTGTTTGAAGGTGACGCATTTTGCTGAAGAAAGTTGATAAATATGTTAAGTGGATGGTGTAGCCTCTTGACCCCAGTCGGACCTCAGTTTTTTTTGGGACTCATTTGCTACAATCACAGCGTATATGGTACCATGGAGCAATCATAAAATGGAGATGAATTAATGTTGGAAGCCAATGTGATAAGGACATTCCACATTCCCTCTCATTTGACAAAGTTGAAGATTTTTGTGAAATTGAAAAAAAGGGTTGTGCCTCTGAAACCATTTCCCAGTCACTTCCTGGCGAGGATGTGACTATTCTCCGAGTCGCGCCTTTGCCCCCCTCCTCGCGGCCTACCAACTGGATTGGCGCAGCCTTTCCTGCTGGGGACCGGACCAGAGCTTCAGCAGCGGCGGCGCAGCGCTGGATACATCGCGGAGCGGGCGATGCCTTACCTGGATCGCCGTTTGAAGCTCCGGAGTGTTGGGCCTACTGCTTCAACATCGCGGAGCTGTGGTTTGCGGAGCTTCCAGCACGGGCGGCACTGACCAACATCGCGGAGTCCTGGGATCCCTTTGCCGAGGTCCCGCCAGGGTGAATCTCCGCCCAGTGCAGCCTGTGGACTTCGGGAGTCGCGGACTCCGGTAAGAAGTGGCCGTTTCAGAGATCCAAGCCGCTGAGGATGTTCTTCCGTTCCGACGTCTGAGTTCCATCATCCTGGCGAGCGGGCCTGAACATCGGGCCGCCCGTAGCAGTGACTATGGTGGGCTCGGGAGGCCCCGACCACGAGTGAACAACAGAGGACAACAGAGGAGGATGACTGAACTTTGGTGCCTTCCCTCACAGTGGGAAAGTTTGATACTGCTGTGTGGGGATGTTTATGTTGGAGACTATCGTGCTCTGTGTTCTTAATTTTATTGTATGGCTGTATGGTGACCACAAATTTCACTGTACCAATTGGTGCATGTGACAATCAATGTCTCTTGTCTCTCTTGTCTTGTCTTGAGTCCTTTATGATCAGGTGTAGAGGTTTGATTAGGTGTAGAGAAGACTGGAACATATAGTTTGTTTAGGAATGGAGTCAATTGAGCTAATTTCAAGTACAAAATAATGTTGAGTTCCTCAAAGCTTTCTTTCCATGAAGAGTTGACTGCTCTTTGTCCTTGATAATTTGACTATTAGATGTTGGACACAGATGTTTGAGCCGTAAATGGCCTTTATTGCATGTCCCTGTCTAAATGTCTTTTAAGTTTTGCCTCTGCCTCTGGCAGTTTGTTCCAACTCTGCACTACCCTATGTGAAAGTTACCCCTTAGGTCTCCTTTAAATCATTTCCCACTCATCTTAACCTTTGGCCTATAATTTTAGACTCCCCTATCTGTGACCATCCACCTTATATGTTCCTCATGATTTGATAATCCTCTAAATTCACCCCTCAGTCCCCTCAGCTCCTGTGAGAAGTCCCAGACTCTTCCCCAAAGTAATTGCTACAATGTTTACTGTCCTGCCTTTTTCAAACATGTTTGTCACCTCTTCAAAATTGTCAACTAAATTCATGAGACAATATTTGCCGCATATAAAGCTCTGCTGACTATCCCTAATATGTACTTCCCTTTCCAATGTAAATAGATTTTGTCTTTCGGAATCTCTTCCAGTAACTTACCCACTGATGTTATTTTCACCGGACTACATATCCCTTGCTTGTTCTTGCAATCCCTTCTTAAATAAACGCACAGCACACCACTAGCTCCAGTTTTCTGGTAGCTCCCCCAAGGCTAACAAAAATACAAGATTCTCCTAACAGATCCAACAATTTTTCCTTTGCTTGGTGCTAGGTACAAGGGACTTATCCACCTTTATGTGTTTGAAGAACACCCAACACCTGTTTTGTAATATCAATACATTTCAGGACATTGCTATTCTCTTTGAACTCACTAGATTCCATGACATTCTCCACAGCAAATACAGAGATGACATACTTATTTAACTTCTTGCCCACTCCCAAGGCTCCACACATAGACTATACTGATTCTTAAGAGGACCTATTCGCTCCCTAGTTGTCTTTTTGCTCGTAATACATGACACAATCTCACTGTTAAAAGCCTCCCACATACCAGATGTCCTTTAGCTACAAACAGCCTCTCCCAAACAACCTTTGTAAGTTTGTGTTGAATGTCATCAAAAGTAGCCTTGCTCCAATTTAGCACTTTCAGTTGTGGACCAATCCTATCTTTTCATCTTGAAGCAAAACCTTGATAAATATGATCTTCTCTAAATTGCAGGGGAACAGAGGTACGTCAGGTCACGAAGGTATATGGGGATTACGGGGAGTGAAGGTAAGAACAACTTTTGTTACAAATACTGTAATTACCACGTACAAACTGATACCAAGTCCGATAAATTATTATATTTGCATCTAGTTACCAAACGCCATTACTTTAACCGATATTTTATAATATAAATTAATGATCCAGTATTTCCTGCAGATATTTATTAATTGACTAATATACTTAGATTACAAATAAGATAATTTCAAGAGGGAGTTTGATTTAGCTCTTGGGGCTAAAGGAATCAATGGATATGGGGAAAAAGCAGGAACGGGCTACTGATTTTAGATGATCAGTCATGATCATATTAAATGGCGGTGCTGGATTATAGGGCCGAATGAACATTTGGACAGATACATGGATAAGATAGTGTAGATAGAGCATGTTAGTTGGCAAGGGCAAGTTGGTCCCTAGGGCCTGTTCCACGCTGTATGACTGACCATATAACTATGACTCTATTTTGCATCTACTATACCTTCTTTAGCTACAATTTAGGTCCCAGAAGACTGGAGAATGGTGTTCCTTTTCTTAAGGGCAACGGAAAACTGGTAGAAGCAGATAAGATAGCAACATTTAAGGGGCATTTAGACAGATGTAAAGCAGAGCATGTGCAAGCAGATGATATTAATTAGTTTGGCATAATAGTAAGTTTAGACATAGTGAGCCAAAGGGCTTGTTCCCGCCCTGCATTGTTCTATGTTCTATAAATTAAAACAAAAAAATGAAGAAAAATCTGCTAAACAAATAATTTGTATTTTCTGCTCCAGTTTTGAATGTGCTCACGGGTAAGCAAATGTCCAACCAGCATTATTTTCAGTTTGAAATTGAGAGATTACTGTTTACTTTGAGGCCGGTGGACCAGGACTGCTCTTGCAGCCTTGCAAAACTGTTCGGGGCTGAATAAAGGCCATTTACCTTCTCTGTCATGGGTTTTCTCCAACAGAGCTTGCCTGTCATCTGGACAATTTACTGCTGTAAGAACTGGAGCTACAAAAGAATGCTTGTTTATCTCTTGCAATTCTCGGTGAAAAATACTTTTAGAAGCCCAAACCTGAAAATGGTTTGGGTCGCTGGTGTTTTGTGCTTAAAACCAATTGGAGGCCAGATAAGAAATCTACCAAAATGTATTTTTTGTTGGCTGGAATCAAGTTTGAAGTGTTTGTATTCCAGCAAATAGAATGGTTACTTCTAAAACATGAGATGTTCATCTAATAAATGTAATTAGATAAAATATTGTTGTGGACTCGGGCAGTTGTCAGTGAGTCGGTGACTGTTACAATCACTCACAAGAGGAGTGTGGTTAGCTGACACTCAGAGTGCATGGTTGCCAGGTTTGAAACTGCAGTTTGCCTGTTTGTTCCTGTCGTCGGTTTGCAAACATTAGTTGACATCCAATAAACTGCAGAAAATAATGGGCTTTGGATTCTATAGATTGATTCATCTTGGCAGGAATTGATTGGAAGTTTTCAAACCACTACTTCTTGTCTGTTTGAGATATCTGACCTGCTGAAAATGTATTGTGTTTGAAGATGGACTGTTAGCCAGATGTGTGTTAGTAAACACCATCAATAATCTCTAGGAGATGTCGAGAGTTCAATCATGAATGAACACTTCAGTACAGCCAAATAACAGCTAGCCTGTCTGCTCATGTAATGTATGATGCCATTGTGTTATGTGCATGTATTATAAATGCATATTACATACAACTATACGTTAGGCAGCTTCAGCAACGTGTTATATAACGGAAGTATTTAAAAGGTCTACCAATAAATGTAAAACCACTTTAATATTGAGAAATTGTAAAATACAAATGCTACGGTGTCACACACGAGTGGTCTATTCTACAGCTTCATCTCTTGCTTCTGTTAGAATCTATTATTAACGATGTTATCGCTGAACACTTTGGGGGGGAAAAAATCAAAGGTATCAGGCAAAGACGTTGGCTTTGTTAAAGGGAAATTATGTTTGACCAATTTGTTGAGTTCTTTAAAGTGACAATAAAGAGGAACTGGAAGGCTTACTAATATTTCAAGAAAGCATTTGATAAGATACCGTATCTAAGAATAAAACCTGGTGGTTTAGAAAGTAATATTTTAAAGGGTAGAAAATTAGCTGGCGAACAGTATACAGGTTTTGTACAAAACAAGTCGTTTTCCAGTTGACAAGTGGTGCTACAAAGTTTTATTGTGCATCTCAGTTATTTACAATTTCAAGTAGATGCTGATGAAGGCACGAGAGATGTTGGTGCAAAATTTTTTAATAGTACAAGAACGGTGGGAAAAAAATTTGTGATCTTCTTAAACAGCAGAACAGACTTGGTGGGTCGAAGTCCTACTCTTGAGCTCAATTCATGTTTGTTACTGATTCTGTGACTTCTTTTGGACTCATTCTTGAATCATTTTAGGATATATTAGGCGTTTATTACAATCTATTCTGCCGTTAAATCATTCATTTTGAAATTGCTTTCTGAGAGTTGTGTAGATATTGATAGTTTGTATTATTTGTAAACTTTTTATTATGCATTATTTTATGTTTTGAAAATAAATTGCATATATTTGCCAGGATTCTTCTTGTCACCAGGGAAAGGCTCATTTTCCAAACATTGCACAAAGGAAATGGATGCAAAATCTTGTTGAAAGGGACTATGCTGGCTCTAACCCCAACCATCCATCGACCACACTCATCCTGACCTAATTGACCCTTCACAGTTTTGATGCGTGGGGAGGGCATTTTTTGGTGTGTACTGGCTACTTTGTGTTATTGCTGGCATAATCAAATGGGCAGATTAGATGTAAAAGCAGAGCAGCTCATATTGAAATAGCAACCATTGAATGAACTGCAGTGTTTGGCACAGCAATGAATCAAAGTTAGACCATATGATGCAGTCAGTTCTTAAAATACACCTATCTTTAAATCCATTACAGATGTTGCAAAGGCAGCCTCAATTTTTAAAGTTGGAACTTTCAGAGGCATTTAAAAACATTGAAAATTGAAGTCATTAATGAAAACATTTAAGTAATTTTTATAAAGTTCATTCAAAAGAATAACAATTTAAATTGTCAACATTACTTAGCCATCTCTTCTAATCATCAGGCCTTTTACCTCCTTTGCAATCAATGAATTCACCAATGCTATGCCAAGTCTGACCTAATGTATAATTGAGGAAGTCATTTCCAGGATGAAATTGTTGGATTTTCATGTTTTGCTTTCATAGAAATACAAGACTTACTGAAAGGTTCATGGACACAAGCCAGCAATACTGATTGTAATCACCGACTCTAGTGCTGCAGAGCTCACTAAATTGTATCATGTCTCTCACTATTGTGAAGCCGTGGATTTTCCTCAACTGATCATCATAAGGGATTCAAGATTGAGCTGGTATCTTTTGACACAGGTTTACATTTAGATTTAGGTTTATTGTTGTCACATGCACCAATGTACAGGGAAAAGTTTTTAAGCTATCCAATCAAATCAGATACTATACATAAATACAATCAAGTCAAACTAAAGTGTAATTGTTAGAGCAAATGGAATGATACAGAACATGGAATAGTTCCAGAGACAAAGTCCAATGTTTGCAATGAGGTAGAGATGAAATGGATAGTATCCAAGCTTATGGAAGGACTGTTCAGAAGCCTGATAACAAAGGAAGAAGCTGGGCCTGAGTCTGGTGGTGGGTGCTTTCAAGCGTATGTCTCTTGAAATAGAGGAGGGAAAAAAAAAATGACTGATGTGGGACATGTCTTTGATTATGCTGGCTGCTTTTCCAAGGCAGTTTGAAGTATAGATGGAGTTGATGGTGGGGAGTCTACGTTGTGTGATGGGCAGGGTGTCATGTAAGCTCCCAGTATTGCAGATAATTAGTCCTTAAAGACGCTCAATATAGCGGCCGAGTGCAGGAGAGTGGAGCAGGTAAAGAGAGGGAGCAAGCATTGGGCAGTTATTCATGAAAGGTGTGGGAAGCACCAGAAATGTCTCTAGAGCACTAATCCAAAGTGGATGTTGGCAACTCTAAAGTGAAGGGAGAAACATTTAATTGGAACCCGCGGGGTAACTATTTTTTACATAAAGTGTGGTAAGTACATGGAGGTAGTTGAGAAGGTAATATCACAACTTAAGGGCCTGTCCCACGAGCATGCGATTCCATGCGGCAAGCGCGACCTAGCGTGGTCGCTTGAGCCGTCCGGCCTCACGGGCCAGTCCCACTTCGATCGCCGGAGCCGTATGGAGTTGTGCGGAGCTGGTCCCGACATCGCGCGGGGCTCCAAAAAAACGACCTTGTTCAAAAATTCCGCGCGGCAACGGCCTGCCGATACGCACTGCCTCGACGGGCGTGCGCAGTGTCTCGATGCAGTACGCAGCGTCTTGACGACATACGTCACGCGTGAATTTCCTGCGGATTTCGCTCGAAAATCACGTCACTCACTCGACCTCCTTGCGGCCCCCGCTTCCGGTTTGGTCACGCTCGCCGCATGCAGGCGCATGCTGGTGGGACCGGCCCTGTACGGGGATCACTCGACCTCCGCGCGGCCCCCACTTCTGGTTTGGTCGCGCTTGCCGCATGCAGGTCACATGCTCGTGGGACAGGCCCTTAAGGTACATGGATAGGTTAGGTTTAAAGTATTATGTCAAAAAGAGGCAGGCGGGACTACTGTTGATGTGGCATGTTGGTCGGCATCAGTAAGTTGGGCTGAAGGGTCTGTTTCCACGCTCTATGACTCACTATCTGACAGACTCTTAACCTCTAAGAGTGACATCCCAGTTATCTCTGACTGCCATTACAATAAATAAGCAGATCATCTCTGGTTCAATAAGGAGTGAGGGTTTTCATTAAATATCAACTCAAATAGGTCAGCCTGAGAAACTCCATGTCCATAAGAGCACAAAAGATGTATAATGTCGCAGGACATGATATAAATGCTTAACAAACCTCTCAAAGACACCGCCTCCGCTGAATCACTCACATACTCCCACCTCCAAGCATATTTGCAAAAGCACCACACTTCTTCTGCCACCTTGGGCAAGAGTGACCATAATATGGTTGAGTTCTTCATTAGGATGGAGAGTGACATTGTTAATTCAGAAACAATGGTTCTGAACTTAAAGAAAGGTAACTTTGAGGGTATGAGACGTGAATTGGCCAAGATTGACTGGCAATTAATTCTAAAAGGGTTGACGGTGGATATGCAATGGAAGACATTTAAAGGCTGCATGGATGAACTACAAAAATTGTTCATACCAGTTTGGCAAAAGAATAAATCAGGAAAGGTAGTACATCCATGGATAACAAGGGAAATCAGGGATAGTATCAAAGCGAAGGATGATGCGTACAAATTAGCCAGAAAAAGCAGCATACCGGAGGACTGGGAGAAATTCAAAGACCAGCAGAGGAGGACAAAGGGTTTAATTAGGAAAGGGAAAATAGATTATGAAAGAAAACTGGCAGGGAACATAAAAACTGACTGCAAAAGTTTTTATAGATATGTGAAAAGAAAGAGATTAGTTAAAACAAATGTAGGTCCCTTGCAGTCAGAAACGGGTGAGTTGATCATGGGGAACAAGGATATGGCGGACCAATTGAATAACTACTTTGGTTCCGTCTTCACTAAGGAAGACATAAATAATTTGTCGGAAATAGCAGGGGACCGCGGGTCAAAGGAGTTGGAGGAATTGAGTGAAATCCAGGTTAGCCGGGAAGTGGTGTTGGGTAAATTGAATGGATTAAAGGCCGATAAATCCCCAGGGCCAGATAGGCTGCATCCCAGAGTACTTAAGGAAATAGCTCCAGAAATAGTGGATGCATTAGTAATAATCTTTCAAAACTCTTTAGATTCTGGAGTAGTTTCTGAAGATTGGCGGGTAGCAAACGTAACCCCACTTTTTAAGAAGGGAAGGAGAGAGAAAATGGGGAATTACAGACCAGTTAGTCTAACATCGGTAGTGGGGAAACTGCTAGAGTCCGTTATTAAAGATGGGATAGCAGCACATTTGGAAAGTGGTGAAATCATTGGACAAAGTCAGCATGGATTTACGAAAGGTAAATCATGTCTGACGAATCTTATAGAATTTTTCGAGGATGTAACTAGTAGCGTGGATAGGGGAGAACCAGTGGATGTGGTGTATCTGGACTTCCAGAAGGCTTTCGACAAGGTCCCACATAAGAGATTAGTATACAAACTTAAAGCACAAGGCATTGGGGGTTCAGTATTGATGTGGATAGAGAACTGGCTGGCAAACAGGAAGCAAAGAGTAGGAGTAAACAGGTCCTTTTCACAATGGCAGGCAGTGACTAGTGGGGTACCGCAAGGCTCAGTGCTGGGACCCCAGCTATTTACAATATATATTAATGATCTGGATGAGGGAATTGAAGGCAATATCTCCAAGTTTGCGGATGACACTAAGCTGGGGGGCAGTGTTAGCTGTGAGGAGGATGCTAGGAGACTGCAAGTTGACTTGGATAGGCTGGGTGAGTGGGCAAATGTTTGGCAGATGCAGTTTAATGTGGATAAATGTGAGGTTATCCATTTTGGTGGCAAAAACGGGAAAGCAGATTATTATCTAAATGGTGGCCGATTGGGAAAGGGGAGATGCAGCAAGACCTGGGTGTCATGGTACACCAGTCATTGAAGGTAGGCATGCAGGTGCAGCAGGCAGTAAAGAAAGCGAATGGTATGTTAGCTTTCATTGCAAAAGGATTTGAGTATAGGAGCAGGGAGGTTCTACTGCAGTTGTACAGGGTCTTGGTGAGACCACACCTGGAGTATTGCGTACAGTTTTGGTCTCCAAATCTGAGGAAGGACATTATTGCCATAGAGGGAGTGCAGAGACGGTTCACCAGACTGATTCCTGGGATGTCAGGACTGTCTTATGAAGAAAGACTGGATAGACTTGGTTTATACTCGGCACGGTGGTGGAGAGATTCATCTGCTTGCAGTTCATGGTGTGGATATCTCTTAAAATCTGTCTGTGCCCAACATATTGATGTAATCACCAAAAAAAAGGTCATCAATTTCTCTATATGAGATTAGATTAGATTAGATTCCTTTATTGTCAATCAGACCTTTCGGTCTGAACGAAATTATGTTGCCTGCAGTCATACACAGAACAAATAAAAACAAAACATACAATAAACACAAATTAAACATCCACCACAGTGAGTTCACCAAGCACATCCTCACTGTGAAGGAGGCAAAGTCTTTAGTCTCCGTCTCTTCCCTCCTTGTTCTCCCTCTGCGCTGAGGCGATTGATCCTGGTGGGAGATGCCGCCCACCAGTCCAGCGGACCTCCGTGGTGATGTCGCCGCCGCTGAAAGCCAGAACGCCGTCTCCGCTCCGAGACGGCCCGCCACAGCATCAGCCCCGGGCAGCCGCCCCAGCTCCAGGCCGCCGCCCCAGCTCCGGGTCCCGCAGTCTCTGCTCCGGGCCGCCGCCCCAGCTCCGGGTCTCGCAGTCTCCGCTCCGGGCCGCTGCACCAGCTCCGGGTCCCTCAGTCTCAGCTCCGAGCCCCGCTGCATCAGCTCCAGGCCGCTGCATCAGCTCCAGGCCGCCGCCGAAAGCCAGAACGCCGCACCAGCAAGTCGGGCCACCGCTGCCTTAGCCCTGCTGACGGCCAGCCTCTCTTTGGTGAGTCCTGGCTGGCTCTGCTTCCGGAGCCTCAGGGTCAGTCGCAGGCTGGAGGACGCCAGCTCCGCCATTAGGCCTCAGCGCAGACGGAGGCAGAGAAGGGGGATATGACACAAAAAAGTCGCATTCCCCCGAAGGAAGAGACAGAGAACATGTTTCACCCTCTCTCTAACACAACCCAACAAACTAAAACTTAACCAAAACGAGACAAAAAAAACAACAGAAAAAAGTAAAGACAGACGGACTGCTGGCAAGCCACAGCTGTTAACAGTGCCGCCACTACTGGAAGTTCATGTTCTTAATGATTTATCTCTGTAAAATATCCTGAGAAATCACAGCAACCTTCTTTCGACTCTCTTAACCCACCCATTGCTTTATCACAGGAAGGAAAGGTTGAAGAAGTGGCAGAGTAAAAACCTGTTGCTTCTTCATGGCCAAACCATTCAAGTTTACCAAGGAAAATGCATTGCATGAGAAATAAGGTTGTAATAATAGCTTATTAAGAGACAGCATAACCATCACTTGAAGTCAGGGAGAAGCCCTGGACATCTGATAGCTTTCAGGAGAAGTTCATCCATCAATGCTGCCTCAGAAGACGAATGAAAAGCACAATACTGTGGCATTCATGGGATACTGGTATGGATGCAAATCAATGTGCAATGACAAGTTATGTGACGTGGACACAAATTGCATCAGTTGATGTCAGCCATTAGGGCAGGCTTAAACATTCCCATAGAGAAACACTTGCATTCTCAGTGAGGTGTGAAGATAGAGTAAGCAATGAGGAAATAAATGTTAAAGGATCATGCTATACAATCTGTTTAAGAAGGAACTGCAGATGCTGGAAAATCGAAGGTAGACAAAAATGCTGGAGAAGCTCAGCGGGTGAGGCAGCATCTATGCAGCGAAGGAAATAGGCGATGTTTCGGGTCGAGTCCCTGCTTCAGACTGCTATGCAATCTATTCATTTATTGAAGTAAAATACATCATATTTTTATGACTGATAAATATTATTAGTCTTTAAAATATTAACTCCTCAATGTGTTTCCACTTAATTCCAACTGTTCACAGGGTGATAAAGGACTTCCTGGTAGTGAAGGAAGACCTGGTGTGGAAGGACCAAGGGTAAGTTGTGCTTGTATTCTCTTTTGAATGAATAAACCTGGTAAGTTTGAAAATGACTTAAACTTCTATGGTTACAATAAAATTAACAAAGTTGTGTTTTGCAGGGTCTCAGAGGTGATCCAGGGTTTCCTGGTCTGAAAGGTACTAAAGGAGAACTTGTGAGTAATGGCATGGATAATAATTTATTTTAACTGTTTTGGTAAATGTCTACATTTTTGAGGTGAAAATTATGCACAATTGTAGTATAATTTTTTCCTATTTGTCAGAGGCAGCACTATTCAAAGTAACTCTGAAGATATTGCACAATCAAGTTTCATGTACCATGTCTCCCTAATAAGGCATAAATGAGAACTTCACCAATTTCAAATATGGCATTTTAAAATAGCAATACTTGTATTTTGTGCTGAATCCAAAGGATGTTATAAAATTAAAAATTATTTTTCTATCACAATTGCGGACTTGTCAGGGCATAGACTATGAAATGAATTTTTAATGTTACCATTAAGGCTGGGTTTGTTCCCAGACATAGAAAGTGTGTTCCATGCCATGTTCCCTAACCAGCTTTATGTATTAAGGCTGGTTTCTATTGCTGGTGAGAATAGCCTTCACACCAATACTGGTCACAAAGCCATGCGTGCACAGTCTCTTTATTCGACCAATTAACCTCAAAGAAAAATGATAATTGAAGGCCAACAAAACTTCCTGAACATTTGTAACTATTGCTTTTTGCCAAGGGCTCCTGAATGTGGAAATTTCCCCTTTATCTCAGAGATCCAATCTCACTCTTTGAAATTGCTGCACCTTTAACATTTGCCATCTGCAGTTTGTTGCAGTTTGCAGGTGGCACCATGATGGCAACCTCGCCAGCAGCCTGTGTGTCATTTCGACTTTTTTTGTTATTTTTAGCGTGTCTAAAATGTATGTTATAATGTTTCCCAGTATGTTTTATGCGGGGAGTGAGGGGAATAGGGGGAGAGGAGTTATGGAGGGAGGGAGAGTGACTGAGGGTATGGGAAAGAACAGGGAGAGAGAGGTGAGAGAGGGATTGGGAAAGAAGAGAGAGGGTGAAAAGGAGGGAAAGAGAGTGCTGGGGATGAGGGGAAATGAGCTGCGCCTGTGCAGTTGGGGCTATGGGTGAGTGGTGGAATATTGTGTTGGGAGACCAATCCTCCTGTGTGACAGGGAACCACTGAGTGAGTCCGGAGCCGGGTCCTGGAGCCGGTGAGTGGGGCCGGGAACCGGTTAGCCCTCACACACCCGCTCCACACCCCCTCCCCCCACACTTCCCCCCCCCCCCTGCCACCCCATACCCTTCCCCCCTTCCCACATACACCCTTCCCCTACCTTCACAACCCCCATTACCCCCATAAACCCCCCTCCCCCACACCCACTCCCCTCTCCCCCACACCCCCACCCCCCCCACAATCACCCACACATGCCCCCATCCCCTAGGTCCTGCCGACTGACAAAACTTCCAACTACCAGTTTCCAAAGTTATTTTACCAGTTATTTTCAAAAGTACATTTTCTGTTTCATTTATTATTACATCATTTGTTTCACGGATGGAGCCAGTCCTTATTTTTATTTACCCTCTTGCAGACTGAATAACTTCATGATACTCTTAAGCTACAGTGCCTTCCATAATGTTTGGAACAAAGACCCACCACTTATTTATTTGCCTCTGTACTCCACAATTTGAGATTTATAGTAGAAAAAAATCACCTGTGGTTAAAGTGCACATTATCAGATTTTATTAAAGGCCATTTTTATACATTTTAGTTTCACCATGCAGAAATTACAGCTGTGTCTATACATATCCCTCCATTTCAGGGCACTGTAATGTTTGGAACACATGGTTTCACAGGAGTTTGTAATTGCTCAGGTGTGTTTAATTGCCTCCTTAATGCAGGTATAAGCGAGCTCCTAGAACCTAATCTTTCCTCCAGTCTTTCCATCACCTTTGGTAACTGTTATTGCCGTTTATCAACATGAGGACCAAGGTTGTGCCAAAGAAAGTCAAATAAGCCATTATGAGACAGAGAAACAAGAATAAAACTGTTAGATACATCAGCCAAAGGCTTACCAAAATCAACTGTTTGGAACAGCATTAAGAAGGAAGAGAGCACTGATGAGCTTACTAATTGCAAAGGGACTGGCAGGCCAAGGAAGACCTCCACAGCTGATGACAGAAGAATTATCTCTGTAATAAAGATAAATCCCTAAACACCAGTCCGACAAATCAGAAACACTCTTCAGGAGTCAGGTACGGATTTGTCAATGACCACTGTCTGCAGAAGACTTCATGAACAGAAATACAGAGGCTACGCTGCAAGATGCAAACCACTGGTTAGCTGCAAAAATAGGATGGCCAGGTTACAGTTTGCCAAGAAGTACTTAAAAGAGCCACAGTTCTAGAAAAACCACAGTTCTAGAAAAAGGTCTTGTGGACAGATGAGACAAAGATTGCCATATTGCCATATATTAATGATCTGGATGAGGAAGGAATTGAAGGCAATATCTCCAAGTTTGCGGATGACACTAAGCTGGGGGGCAGTGTTAGCTGTGAGGAAGATGCTAGGAGACTGCAGGGTGACTTGGATAGGCTGGGTGAGTGGGCAAATGTTTGGCAGATGCAGTATAATGTGGATAAATGTGAGGTTATCCATTTTGGTGGCAAAAATAGGAAAGCAGACTATTATCTAAATGGTGGCCGATTGGGAAAGGGGGGAGATGCAGCGAGACCTGGGTGTCATGGTACACCAGT